>NC_143133.1:104571948-104723463 GCF_059928025.1 Delphinapterus leucas
AAAGTCCAGGACCAGATGCTTCACAGGGAGTTCTACCAAACATTTAAAGAAGAGTTAATACTAATCCTTCTCAAACTATTCCAAAAAATTAAAGAGGAAGGAACACTCTCAAACTCAATCTACAAGGCTAGTAATACCCTGATACCAAAACCAGACAAAAACACTACCAAAAAAGAAAATTACAGGCCGATATCCTTGATGATCATAGATGCAAATATCTTCAAAAAATATTAGGAAACCAAATTCAACAATACATTAAAAGGATCATACACCATGATCAAGTGGGATTTATTCCAGGGATGCAAGGATAGTTCAGCATCCACAGATCAATCAACATGATACACCACATTAACAAAACAAAGGATAAAAATCACATGATCATCTCAATGGGTTCAGAAAAGGCATTTGAAAAATTCAACATTGATTTATGATAAAAACTCTCAACAAAGTGGGTATAGAGGGAACATACCTCAACATACTAAATTCCATTTATGACAAACCCACAGCTAACATCATACTCAACAGTGAGAAGCTGGACACTTCTCCTCTAAGATCAGGAACAAGACAAGGATGCCCACTCTCATCACTTTTATTCAACATATTGATAGTTTTGGAAGTCCTAGCCACAGCAATCAGAGGAGTAAAAGAAATAAAAGGAATCTAAATTTGAAAGGAAGAGGTAAAACTGTCACTGTTTGCAGATGACATGATACTATACATAGAAAATCCTAAAGATGTCACCAGAAAAATACTAGAGCTCATTAATGAATTTGGTAAAGTTGCAGGATATAAAATTAATACAAAGAAATCTGTTGCATTTCTATACACTAACAATGAACTATCAGATATAGAAATTAAGGAAACAATCCCACTTATCATAGCATCAAAAAGAATAAAATACCTAGGAATAACCTACCTAAGGAGGTAAAAGACCTGTAGTCAGAAAATTGTAAGACACTGATAAGAGAAATTGAAGATGACACAAATAGAGAGATATACTGGGCTTATGGATTGGAAGAATTAATATTGTTTAAATATCCATACTACCCAAGGCAATCTACAGATTCAATGCAATCCCTATTAAAATACCAATGGCATTTTTCACAAACAGTCCTAGAATTTATATGGAATCACAAAAGACCCCAAATGGCCAAAACAATCTTGAGAAAGAAGAACTGAGCTGGAGGTATCACACTCCCTGATTTCAAACCATACTACAAAGCTATAGTAATCAAAACAGTATGGTACTGGCACAGAAACAGACACTTAGATCAGTGGAACAGAATAGAGAGTCCAGAAATAAGCCCATGCTAATATGGTCAATTAATCTACAATAAAGGAGGCAAGAATATACAATGGCGAAAAGACAGTGTCTTCAGTAAATGGCACTGGGAAAACTGAACAGCTACATGTAAAAGAATGAAACTAGACCATTTTCTTACACTATATACAAAAATAAACTCAAAATGGATTGAAGGTTTAAATGTAAGACCTGAAACCATAAAAATCCTAGAAGAAAACATAGGCAGTATGCTCTTTGACATCAGTTTTTGCAATATTTTTTTGATCTGTCTCCTCAGGCAAGGACAACAAAAGCAAAAATAAACAAATGGGACCACATCAAACTAAAAAGCTTTTGCACAGCAATGGAAACTATTAACAAAAATGAAAAGGTAACCTACTGCATGGGAGAAGATATTTGCAAATGATATGTTCAATAAGGGGTTAATCTCCAAATATATAAAGAACTCATACAACTCTATCAAAGACCAACAATCCATTTTAAAAGTCGGCTAAGGACATGAATAGACATTTTTCCAAAGAAGACATACAGATGGCCAACAGGCACATGAAAAGATGCTCAACATCAATCATCAGCGAAATGCAAATCAAAACCATAATGAGATATTATCTCACACCTGTCAAATGGCTATTATCAAAAAGACAAGAAGTAATAAGTGTTGGCAAGAATGTGAAGAAAAGGGAACCCTTGTGCACTGTGGGTGGGACTGTAAACTGGTGGAGCCACTATGGAAAACAGTATGGAGGTTCTTTAAAAAAATGTTTAAATACAATTACCTTACCACCCAGCAATTCCTCTTTTGGGTATTTAACCAAAGAAAACAAAAACACTAATTTAAAAACATGTGTGCTCCCCCATGTTCATGGCAGCATTTACAATAGCCAATATATGGAAGCAGCCTAGGTGTCCATCAATAGCTGAATGGATAAAGAAGATAGGGTATATACCCACGATGGAATATTACTCAACCATTAAAATTATCGAATTTCGCATTTTGATTGGACAACATGGATGGACCTAGAGGGTGTTATACTAAGTTCAAAAGTCAGACAAAGACAAATACCATATATTACTTATATGTGGAATGTAAAAACAAACAAACAAATGAAAAAACATAACCAAACAGAGTCATAGATACAGAGAACAAAATAGTGGTTGCCACAGGGGAAGGGAGTGGAGGAATGGGTGAAATAGGTGAAAGGAATTAAGAAGTACAAACTTTGGGACTTCCCTGGTGGTCCAGTGGTAAAGAATCCATCTTACAATGCAGGGGACGCAGGTTTGATCCCTGGTTGGGGAACTAAGATCCCACATACCTCGAGGCAACTAAGCCTGCATGCCACAACGACAGATCCCACACACCCTGGAGCCTGCGCGCCACAACTAGAGAAGAGGAAAACCTGCTCACCACTAGAGAGAAGCCCACGTACCACGATGAAGAGGCCTCGCACTTCAACAAAAGATCCTGCATGCCTCAATGAAGATTCCACGTGCCACAGCTACGTCCTGAGGCAGCCAAACTTAAAAATAAATTAAATAATTTTTTAAAAAAGAAGTACAAATTTCACGTTATAAAGTAAGTAAGTTACAGGAATGCAATGTACAGGCATACCTTTTGCGTCGGGTTCCAGATCACTGCAATAAAGTGAATTTCACAATAGAGTGAGTCACACAAGTTTTCTGGTTCCCCAGTGCACATAAAAGTTTACACTATATATGCTTACACTATACTGTAGCCTATTAAGTGTGCGATAGAAATATATTCAAAAAAACGATGTACATACCTTATTTTTAAATATGCATTGCTAAAATGTGCTAACCATCATCTGAGCCTTCAGCAGGTTGTACTCTTGTTGCTGGCGGAGGGTCTTGCCTCCATGTTGGTGGCTGCTGACTGATCAGGGTGGTGGCCACTGAAGGCTGGGGCTGCTGTGGCTATTTCTTAAAATAAGACAGCGAAGTCGGCCTCATCGATTGACTCTTTCATGGACGATTTCTCTGCAGATGTGGTGCTGTTTGAAAGCATTTTACCCACATAGAACTTCTCTCAAAATTGGAGTCAGTCCTCTCACACCCTGCTGCTGCTTCATCAACTGAGTTTATGTAATATCCCAAATCCTTTGTTGTCATTTGAACAGTCTTCACAGCATCTTCACCAGCAGAAGATTCCATCTCAAGAAACCACTTTCTTTGCTCATCCACATGAAGCAATTCCTCATTTGTTCAAATTTTATCAGGAGATTGCAGCAATTTGGTCGCATCTTCAGGTTCCACACTGAATTCTAGTTCTCTTGCTATCTCCACCACCTCTGCAGTTCCTTCTTCCACTGAAGTCTTGTACTCCTCAAAGTCATCCATGAGGGCTGGAATCAGCTTCTTCCAAACTCCTGTCAATGCTGATATTTTTTACCTGTTCCCATGAATCACAAGTATTCTTAACAGCATTTAGAATGGTGAATCCTTTCCAGAAAGTTTTTTATTTACTTTGCCCAGATCCATCAGAGGAATCACTATTTATGACAGCTATAGCCTTATGAAATGTACTTCTTAAATAATAAGAATTGAAATTGGTCCTTGATTCATGGGCTGCAGAATGGATACTGTATTAGCAGGCATAAAAGCATTAATCTCATTTTCCATCTCCATCAGAGCTCTTGAGTGACCAGGTGCATTGTCAATGAGCAGTAATATTTTGAATCTTTTTTTCTGAGGAGTACTAAGTATTCAGTAAACCTTGTTGCAACCAGATGTGCTGCCATGTAGGCTTTGTTGTTCCATTTATAGAGCAGAGGCAGAATAGACTGAGCATAACTCTTCAGGGCCCTAGGATTTTCGGAATGGTAGATGAGCATTGGCTTCGACTTAAAGTCACCAGCTACATTAAACCCTAACAAGAGCGTCAGCCTGTCCTTTGAAGCTTTGAAGCCAGGCATTGACTTCTCTTCTCTAGCTGTGAAAGTCCTAGAAGGCATCTTCCAATAGAAAGCTGTTTTGTCTACATTGAAAATCTGTCGTTTAGTGCAGCCACCGTCATTAATTATCTTAGCTAGATCTTCCGGATAACTTGCTGCAGCTTCCTGGTGCAACAGCGCTTGCTGCTTCACCTTGCACTTTTGTGTTACAGAGCTAGCGTCTTTCTTTAAATCTTATGAACCAACCTCTGCTGGCTTCAAACTTTTCTTCTGCAGCTTCTTCACCTCTCTCAGCCTTCAGGGAATTGAAGGGAGTGAGGGCCTTCTCTGGATTAGGCTTTGGCTTCAGGGAATGTTATGGGTGCTTTGATCTTCTATCCAGACAACTAAAACTTTCTCCACATCAGCAATAAGGCTGTTTCACTTTCATTTCTGTGTTCACTGGAGCAGCACTTTTAAATTCCTTCAAGTACTTTTCCTTTGCATCCACAACTTGGCTCGCTGTTTGGTGCAAGAGGCCTAGCTCTCAGCCTACTTCTGCTTTGACATGCCTTCCTCACTATGCTTAATCATTTCTACCTTCTGATTTAAAGTGAGAGACACACAACTCTTCCTTTCACTTGAACACTGGGACCACTGTAGGGTTATTAATTGGCCTGATTTCAATATTGTTGTGTCTCAGGGAATAGAGAGGGCTGAGGAAAGGGAGAGAGATGGGGGAACGGCCAGTGGATGGAGCAGTCAGAACACACACAATATTTATCAATTGTTTGCCATCTTACATGGGTGTGGTTTGTGGTACCCCAAAACAATGACAATAGTAACATCAAAGATCACTGATCACAGGTCATCATAACAAATATAATAATAATAAAGTTTGAAATCTTGCAAGGACTACGAAAATGGGACACAGAGACAAAAAGTGAGCAAATGCTGTTGGAAAAAATGGCACATATAGACTTGCTCGACAAAGGATTGACACAAGCCTTCAATTTGTAAAAGCAAAGAAACAAAAAAACCCCTGCAGTATCTGCAAAGTGCAATAAAGCGAGGTCTGCCTGTATAGTTGATAATATAGTAATAACTTTGTATTGTGATAGATGGTAACCAGACTCATAGTGGTGATCATTTTGTAACGCATAAAAATGTCAACTCACTATGTTGTACACCTGAAACTAATAAAATATCATAAGTCAACTATACTTCAATAAAAATTTTTTAAAAATAAATTAAATAATGCTGAAACATTGCATCAGTAATACCATAGAACATAAGCATTTGGTGCAATGTCTCCAACAGGGAGGAAGTTGGGGAAGGTGAGAGTTGGGGACAGGGCTCCAGGGGTCAGAGGTAAAAGGGGGGGCCAGGTCTTTCGAGGGAGACTCTGAATGAAGTTTGGGGTGAAATGCAGGAGAGGGACTTCAAGAGGATGAGGAGGGAAAGGGCTGAGGGCGAACAGGGCCCCCTGCCATTGTTCACCCTTGTGTGCAATGTGCTAGCACCCTCTATCTTCTCTGGGCACCAAGCCTGGGGCCCCCAGCCCTCCTCCTTCCACCCTCTCTTCTTGTTCCAGTGGGCAGGGTCCTTGTACCACGGTGTCCCAGGAATGGAGCTGTGCCTCCCTCCTCTTCCCACATTCTCTCGGGCACGAAGCAGCCATGTGGCCTTTCTGTAGTTTTTCTAAGGGCTTTTACTGCCTGGAATGAGGGAAATGAACAGGGTACACGGCTCCTTCTAGATTATCTCCACTCTTGCCCTCATTCTCTATACCCTTCCTTCTCCACTTGGACCCTGTGGGAAGAGGGAAAGGCCTTAGAAGTCATCATGGTGAGTGTGGGACACACAAAGGACCCATCCACATAGCAGGAAAAACAAGTCGAAGCACTCTTGCTCCAGGGCTGGGGCATGGGGTGCTGTTTGAGTGGAGAGGCGATGGGGTGAGGGCTGGTGATGCCTGCCCTGGGGCTGGGGCAGCAGGAGGGAAGAGAAACTCCTGGGGGTCTCCCCTCTAGACTTCTCTTCCCATCTTTTGCTTGCCTCCAAAGTACTCCTGCCAAAACCACTCTAAGCTAACCTAGGGCCAAATGAGAAAAGGAGGAGAGGAAGGTAGGCAGAGTCCCATATAGAATAACCAGTCCTGAAGGCCATTTTTACATGAGGAACATAAATAAGTCACAATGAATTTACATATGCATATACACAGAAACACATGTGCATGATAGTACTGTTTATATACTGCTTGTTGACAGTGTATTAAAACTCGAGATAATTACGGGGTTTAGCTGATATAATATACTCATGTTCTGTATATTGCATAATGAATAGAATTTTAGAAACTAAAAATTGACTTATAACAATGTTCTAAAAAGGTAAAATATTCTATAGTACATCGTGTTTTGTGATTCTCCCCATTTTTCACTCCACAGATTGGTCTACAAATGGTTTCTTCTTATTCTTCTTATTATTAGTTTAAGCTATAGAAAGACACGGATTTATTTTTTCAGCATACTGTCTCTATTACTTTAATGAATGTAAAAGTATTCATAAGGACTTTTATGAAGTTACTTGGGAATAGAGTTGCCCCAAGATTATTATCCATATAATTTTAAGATCCTTAACCAGGAATTCTCCTATAGTGAGGCATTCAAAGAATCTAACCCTTCAGATGGGAAGGAACTATTTTTTTCACTACTAATTTTTGTTGAGCATTATGGTATTAAGATTCTTTTCTGTGGAACCACGAGTTCATTGCTACACTTTTTATCAATTAGATTATAAATACGTGCTCCCCTGGGTATGGAGGGAAGGTCATCTTCATTCTTCCTCACTGCCCCAATTCTCAAATATTGAAAGGATGAAACCACCCGCTGTGTTGGAATTCCCGGTTCACATTACCAAAAGATGGCTGCCCTCTAGGTCTACGCAGCTCTCTGCCTTTACCATTTCCTCCTCAAATTAAGAGTACAAAAACTACCAGAAGAAGGTTCCAGAGACAGACTTCCCAACGCCTCTCCTCTCTCCACTTCCCTCCCAACTCAGTCAGACCCACCTACATCCATTGCTAGTATTTGAGACTGTTTACAGAGATAGCACATCAAAAGTGCAATGATTAAGATCCAGACATTACATTAGAAGCTAATCATTTACTTTCTTTTTGAATTTTTTTAATACAGCAGGTTCTTATTAGTTATCTATTTTATATGTATTAGTATATATAGGTCAATCCCAATCTCCCAAATCATCCTACCACCACCAATCCCCCCCCGCCCCCGCTTTCCCCCTTTGGTGTCCATACGTTTGTTCTCTACATCTGTGTCTCTATTTCTGCCTTGCAAAACTGTTCATCTGAACCATTTTTCTAGATTCCACATATATGCATTAATGTACAATATTTGTTTTTCTCTTTCTGATTTACTTCACTCTGTATGACAGTCTCTAGGTCCATCCACGTCTCTACAAATGACCCAGTGGAATATTACTTATGGCTGAGTAATATTCCATTGTATATATGTAACATATCTTCTTTATCCATTCATCTGTCAATGGGCATTTAGGTTGCTTCCATGACCTGGCTATTGTAAAGAGTGTTGCAATGAACATTTGGGTGCATGTGTCTTTTTAAATTATGGTTTTCTCTGGGTATATGCCCAGTAGTGGGATTGCTGGGTCATATGGTAGTCCTATTTTCAGTTTTTTATGGAACCTCCATACTGTTCTCCATAGTGGCTGTATCAATTTACATTCCCACCGACAGTGCGTGAGGGTTCCATTTTCTCCACACCCTCTCCAGAATTTGTTGTTTGTAGATTTTCTGATGATGCCCATTCTAACTGGTGTGAGGTGATATAATCATTTACTTTTTAAAGAAACATTTACCTTTAAAAAAGAAATAGGAGTTGTCATAGAGAATCATAGTGCATTTGAAATACGATCCAACTTGAAAAAATATTTTTTTTATTAACACACGGCAACCACGGCATAGCAGCAAAGGGCATCAACATTTGCGCTTGATTCCTGGTTTCATTTTGTACCAATTGTCATGTTAAGCAAATCACTTTTTCTAAGTCTCCGTTTTTTCAAAGGTAAATTGGGGATAATAATATCTATCTCAAATATTTTTAGGAAAGATAAAGTATTTGAAAGCATTCTGTAAAATCTAAGTTTGATAGCAGGGATTCTCAACCCTAGCTGCTGCCCCGACCTCACCCCAGGCCACTTAAATTAGAGCCCCTGAAAGTGGGCTCATGTATCAGTATAGGTTTAAATCTCCCCCAGGTGATTCCAATCTACAATTAAGGCTGAGAATCATTGGACTATTAAAGAGGTTCCTAATGTTAGTGGACCACTGCAATCACCTGGTGTCTGGAGAGCCTCCAAAAATATTGCTGCACAGGCCCCACCCCCAGAAAGCCTGATGTAATTGGCCCAGGGTGCAGCCTGGGGATGGAGGTGTTTACAAGCTGCCCAGGTTTTTCTACACGCAGCCAAGCTTGAGAACTGCTGGTTAGAGTTGGCTTGTCTCAGCACTGCAGTCCTAAGAAGCCTTTAAACATTCTCAATAATGACTTTGTCCACTTAGCCCTGAGTAGTAAAATTTGAATGGAATTGAGAGAATTTTAAATTCCTTCATTAAAAAAAAAATTAAACAAATAAGTGGGGGGAAATACCACCAAGGCTCTGTTAGATACCATGGCAGGAAATACTGGGTTGGCCAAAAAGTTCGTTTGGTGTTTTTGACCAAACCAAATGAACTTTTTGGCCAACCCAATACTTTCCAAGCTGCAGCCCTCACCCATCCCCACAAATGCCACATCCTTACATCCCTTCATTGTTGTTCTCAATAGAATCAAGGCTAGAGATTCCATGGATTTTGGCATCATGCCCTCGTTCTATGGCCTCTACTATGGAGTAATGGGGACAGACTTTGCAGAGATCTGCTCAGATTACATGGCTTCTACTATAGGGGAAGCGTTGCTTTCGTTCTTTGAAATCATTTATGGAAATCATACATGGAAAAATGGTCTCATCTTACACATTTGCATCCATTTTCAAAAATAGATAAGTCTTTTTTGGTTCTCTCAGCCCAACTGCTCCCTGGATTCTCCTGGCATCAGATTATCTGAAAGTAACCATGTCTAGCATACTCCAATTGCCAACATATAAAGGATTAGTAAAAATTCAGCAATAACAAAAACACTTGATCTCTGCTAATGCAAATAAAAGTCATATTTTATGCACATAAAACACTTTAGAATCAACCAATGCCTCATCATAAAGATATGATGTTATCATTATCATTATACAGCAGTTATCATTATACAGCATTTGAAGAAGTAGAAGACAAAAAAAGTGTGCTAAATGTATTCTAACTGTAATATTCTTCCCTGGAATTTAAAAAAATCCCTAGTAATTTTTTTTTAACTCTCTTAAAATTAAAACTCAGAATGGACATACTTTCTGGTTAGATGGATTCCAGATTCAGATATTAGGAGTATCCATCTGTGTCTAACACATGCACATCTCTTAAAAACTTGCATACCAAGGGCTCCAGGGAAGACCCAGTGGTTTCAGAAATTCCACATCTCTGCCCTCTACCAGTCTTTTGGTGCACAGCCAGATGTAAAATGGAAAAACCAGTGTGAGTGGCAAGAGAAGAGTGAACTTCTGGACTGTTGTTCTCCCTCTCTTTATGGGACAGGACTGAGTAAACAAGACCTTGACTTCACCTCCCATCTCTGTAGGCTCCATCTTACTCTTTTCCTAGAGCCTGGAATCCAACTTCTATAGTGAAATTCTGGAATTGCCCTGCCATGTGTAATCTCTGAGACAACTGCCTTTCTTATAAGGTTTAAGGTGAATACAGGAGGGAGCATTTTTGCTCCTACTTCCTCCAACAAAAACCAGAGCCATCCCCCCTCTAAATAATTCCCAAAGCCTCTTGTGCTTGTTTAGGGACAGGAGAGGAAGAGAAGAGTTGTATGTCCTCTGTTCGCCAGTGAACCAGGAAGAAGAGACTTAACCTGGCAAGACAACCAAGTCTTTAAGCACCAACATCCTGGAGATTTCTCACCTGACCCTGCCCCACCAATCTTCAACATCTTGTCATCTCCTGTCATCCTCTTTCCAACCACCAGAGACATAAAAACCCCTGCCTCGAGCCATTGGCACAGCCATCTGTGACTTAAACTGATGGGGTGTGTGTGTGTGTGTGTGTGTGTGTGCGTGCATGCACACTTGTGACAGAGGTAAAGAGGAAGCAAAGGATGAGCACTCTCCATTCTCACCCCAGTGCCCAAGCCCCACACTAATTGTCAGACTCTGGGAGTGGAGCCAGTGCATCTGCTTTGTTTTAAAAGCTCCCTAGGAAAAGGAATGAGCTATTAAGCCATGCCAAACTTGGATGAATTGTAAATATATATTGCTAAGTGAAAAGAAGCCAGCCTGAAAAGGCTACATACTACATGGTTCCACTTCTATGACAATTTGAAAAAGGTACAGCTATGGAGACGCTAAAGAGATCTGTGGTTGCCAGGGGGTTAGGGAGGGAGCAGGGTTGAATGTGTGAAGCACAGGTTATTTGTTAGGGTGGTGAAGTTATTCTGTGTGATACTCTAATGGTGAATACATGACACTATGCATTTGTCAAAATCAACAGTATTTTATAGTGGAAAGGGTAAACCTTAATGTATGCAAATCTTAAGAAATCATTTAGGATGTCAGGGAATGCCAGGATAGAATGTAGACTGTGACAAAAGAGTTTAACTGTATTACAAATGTATGAAATAACCTCACTGAAGGGGGTGGGGGGAAAGTGCTGACCTAAGTCACTTTGAAATGAGTGGAGATCTAAGATTAAAAGCAAAAGGAACTATACATAAGCACTGTATGTTAGTTCATAAAGTAGTTTCCCTCAGGGCTATGGGTTAACTATTTTGATATCGCTATACATGTATTCTGGAATTGGACTACCAAGTAAATGGAAGACCGATTGTGGGAGCTACATTTCTTACTCTCAGAAGCTTACATACAAGCAAGGAGAAAAGGCTAGAATTATCCATGTAGTAATGGATGAGTCAAAGACATCAGTCTGAACTCATGTTTAGCTTAATGTATCTTAATGTAGATGATACATATAGAAATATTTATAGATATGTGTATACACATGGGTTAGTATATACAGACATATTTCCTTGCTCTGTCAGCTACGAAGCCCTAGAAGCAATGACACCTCAGTAGCATTGAGCACACCAAGTACCCAGATCTTGGTTTCTAATACCATTCTATAATAAGAGGAAGCAGTGCTTCTTGGAAAAATGACTGACTCTGATCTTGGCAGGGAATATACAATATGAGCCTGGAGTATCTTGTAGTGTCAGAAAGTAAGGAAGTGCTCAAAAAAAACCCCACACAAGAAAAAACCCACAATGATGGGGATATGTCAAAGAGACACAGAAGCCAACTGAAAGAGAGCCCAATGGCCAAAGCTGAAACAATTTGAGCAACACAATGGTAGGTAGTAGTAGTAGTAATAGTATTGGGTTATAACTCAAAGTATAGAATAAATATCCATGAGTCCATAGTGACATAAATAAATGATTGGATAGATAAATAAATTAAATAAATAAATAAATAGAGGAGAATAGACAAATCTCCTATGCAGAAGAATTCCACATAATTTATGTAGATACTCCACCCTTAAGAAGCTTGTGTGGTTAAATGTTATGTGTCAACTTGACTAGGCTCTGGTGTCCAGTTGTTTGATCAAACACCAGTCTACGTGTTGCTTTGAATGTATTTTGTAGATATGATTAACTTTAAGGGAAAGAAAATACCCTTGAAAATGTGGATGGGTCTTAGCTAATCAGTTGAAGGCCTTAAGGGCAAAAACTGAAGTTTCCCTGAGAAGAAGGAATACTGCCTTAAGTCTGAAATAACTCTTTGCAGAGTTTACAGCCTGCTAGCCTGCCCTCCAGGTTTCAGACTTCCCAGCCCCAAGTCTTTAAAATGAGTCTCTCTCTCCCTCTCCCTCCCTCCCTCTCTCTCTCTCTCTCTCTCTCTCTTTCTCTCTCTCTCCACACACACACACACACACTCATGCATATCCTATCAGTTCCATTTCTCTGGAGAACGCTGACTAATACAGAGGTGGAGCATAACTTATAACTTCCCACTCCTTAAGTGTGGGCTGCTCATGGTGATGATGACTTCCTTCCAAAGAGTACAGTATAAAAAGAAGTAAAAGAACGAGTAGCTTTATAGTGGAGAAATTTGACAACCACTATCTCAAGCTAGGCGATCAAGGTCAACATCAACAGTGACGTCATGTTGACTGCATGTACCCTTGCTACGGTGTGGTAAGAATGGCATTTCACCTCTGTTATCTTCCTCCCTAAAACCATAACCCCAGCTTAACCAAGAGAAGAAACATCAGCTAAATTCTGATTGAAGGACATTCTACAAAATACCTGCCTCCAATACTGTCAAAGTCAGAAGGAAACCAAAGTCTGAGAAACTGCCAAAGCCAAGAGGAGCCTAAGGAGACACGATAATTAATGGTATCCTAGGTGGGGTTTTGAAACAAAATAAGGACATTAAGGGAAAACCAAGTAATCTGAATAAACTATACACTTTATTTCATAATAAGGTATCAATGTTGGCTCATTAATTGTGACAAATGTACCATACTGATGTAAGATGTCACTGATAGGGGAAACTTGGTATGGGAACTCTGTACTATCTTCATATCTTTAAGTTTAAAGCTATTATAAAATACATATTTTATTTTTAAAGGAGCTTCTGAGACATTCTAATGTGCTGCTAATGTTGAGAATCACTCCTCATCCACAGCCCTGGGGAGACGCAGTGTCTTAAATTAGGGTTCCAGATGCATTGCCTTCTAATGGGATTAGTCTGTGTGCTCCATATAATCGCTTGGGATTATATTAAAATTTTAATTATATTAAAATTAATTAAAAGATACATAGATGCCTGGGTTTACTCCAGATCTATGAATCAGAGTCTCCAGGAAAATAAAGGGAAGGGTCAGGCTCTGGGTGAACTTAAAAAGCTTCCCGTGTGAGTCTGCACTTACAGCTCTGGATGAAAACTGTTCCTCTCAAAGGATTCCTTGGTGGGGAGGTTAGGTAGTTATAATTAGTGATGTGCTTTGGGTCCATTTGGGGTGCAGTGGGGTTTTGCCTAGAAACCTTTACCCCACAGTAGCATTGTCCCTATGGGAAAAAGTGTTTCAAGTTCTAAACCAACAGAGAAACAGTAAAGACTATGTTCCCAAGCCTGGCAGTGGCTTCCCTGTGTTCCGAGAATGGTGTTGCTCTGTGCCTTTCCCCCAGCAGTTCTACAGAGTCAGTGGGATGCCCACCAGGAGCTCGTCAGACAACATCGGTGCCGCCTGTGGGCAGATCACCGTGGTGCTCAATGAAGAAGGACTCACTGAAAACACCTACCAGCTTTCGTGCAAGCATGTGTATCCTTTCCATGGGAGACCCTTTGGTCTTCATCAAGCCAGTGCCAGGAGGCAGTTTTCAGATAATCTGTGTCAGGCGTGGGCGATAGCCAGTCAGAGAAGACTGTCTCATCACTTCCCTCCTCCTTCCTTTCCTCCCTTTACCCCCACCCTCTGCCTTGCTTAACGCTCATCCCCAAACCCCAAGCCTTTATCCCCCCACCCATCTTCTTTTAGAGACTTGCTGGCAATCCCTGCTGAATAATGAACTGCTCTTAATTAGCAAGAGGTGAACCTCCTCCTCCAGTAATTTCTTTTTTAAAAAGGAATCTTCATGCCACACAGACAGGAGGGCTGCAGCATCTGTGCAGAGGCTGGCTGGGAAAGCTGGCGAAGCTATAAGTGAACAGGTAGCCAAGAAGGACAAGAGAGAGAAAGGGCTGGGGAGTGAAAAGCAGAGTGAAGTTTCAGGTGCAGGGAGGAACTCAGGACTCTCCAGGTGGAGCCCGTGTCTGAGTCTCACAGGAACAAGAAGGACAAAGTGGTGTTCTTTGCCTGGAAATAATCCTTAGGAACCTGCTTGTGTCAACAGTGGTGATGGGGGAAGCCAAGTATCAGCTTTGGTCTTGAAAAGAGGATAAGGTCACAGGCAGCAGGACACTGTAAGTTACACAAGGAGGGACCAAAACGTGAGCACCCAATTCTTGGACTATTTGGTTCCTCTGCCTATGGGTTGTACCCCAAATCGCTATCTACTGGCTGAGGGATCTTTAGGTATTAGGGACCAGACCAGCCTGGGCCTGGAAACCAGCATCCTCTGGGACTCCAGTAACCGTGAGGAAGATCTCCACTGTGCTGAAAGATACTGAAGTCAAGAACCCAGCAGTCTGCCCTGCCTGAGCAAGTAACTCTGGATACCAGAGTCGTGTTTGCGTTGGCCAACAATCAGTATTTTAATTCTTTTCTTAAGAGAGGGAAGAGAAGGCATCATTTATCTTTATTTTATAGTACAATATCAATTTTATAATATTGCTATGCACTCAGTCAGTTCAAAGCTCTGGCATTATGAGGTGGTTAAACCATCTGTCTTTTGCCTCTGAAGCCCACCTAACTCAATCAGTAATGCCCTAGATGTGCAGCACTCATGATTTGATTCTGTTTAATCTGGACAGATTCCATTTATTCAATCCTGAGAGTCAAAAACTGGACCAGGGCTTCCCTGGTGGCGCAGTGGTTGAGAGTCTGCCTGCCGATGCAGGGGACATGGGTTCGTGCCCCGGTCCGGGAAGATCCCACATGCCGCGGAGCGGCTGGTCCCGTGCGTCATGGCTGCTGAGCCTGCGCGTCCGGAGCCTGTGCTCCGCAACGGGAGAGGCCACAACAGTAAGAGGCCCGCGTACCGCAAAAAAAAACTGGACCAAATGCATCTGAAATGTATTATTCCAACATTTAAGTTTTAACATTTTAAGGTGAGATACACCAAGATACCCCATGTGGAAGACTATGTGGTTTCTCAGTGTGATACCTTTCCCAAAAAACTCATTCTTAGTAGAAATTTTCCAAGTCTAGTCCTAGTTTTAAATATGAATTACTTTTCAAATGTTGGAACAGAGCCCCTTCTGCCATTTGCAAGTGGAAGTATTTTCTCTCTCTTCGCCTTTAAAAGCCCTTAGGGATTGTTGTACACGTGTGCATATGTAATCAAAAATGTAGTCGCCTTTAAATTTGCTTTGCAGGGAGTATTATTAATGGCCCATTTTAGCATGAGTCATATTAACAAGGAGTGGGCAAACCGGAATCATATTAACAAGGGGGCGGGAATCTGAGTCTTGCTCTCCGGCAATTCTGCCAGTGTGGAAGCTTTGCAGATGAGATTTTGAAGATGAGAGAATATTAAAGAGGAGATGGACATTTAGATGATCGCTCGATGACCCCTGAACTCCATACCTATCTGGAAGATGGGGCTGTACTCCAGCCCTTTTGAATGAAGAGCTGTATGGGTTTTGACTCAGAATCTTTGTTATAATACACTGTATGTTAACCCAAGCATGTTGCAAAAGTGACCCCAACGCCAAGAACGTAAAAGAGTGGGAACCCTTAGTTGCACACAGATCTAATATTGAGGAATCATCTACATGGCCTTGACTTGCCTCTGCCTTCATATCCTCCGTCTGTTAGAGAGGGAACATCATTTTTGTTCACACAGGTGTGTAGCAGGCCAGACAGAACATCGTGTGATCTTGATCCAGAAAGCCACACTGGGGTCAACGACTGTAGAAATAAATCAACATGATGGATCTCATTATAGTTAATCATTTTACCCAAATCTATAAGCTGTGGAACCTGGGGGAAATACATTTGCAAAAGTAATCGGTTTTGAATGATTCATTCAAATATTTGTTCAATAAATAGGCACTTAGGCACTGCTTAATGTGCTGAGCACAGAGATGAATGAGTCATGGTCCCACAGGTAACATATTGCCCAGGAGAGACATGTAAATACACAGAAAGTCATGACACAGAGTGACTTGTGCTCTGTTAAGACTCCGTCCCTGGTGCTGCAGAAAAACATACAGTTCACTGGCAACTTCAGAGCCAAAGGGTCAAACTTTCTGGACAAGGGGTTGTATACAACTGAATCTGTAAACGCCTAGAGTTTTAGATGTTCATTATAGGTTTATATTCTATTAAAAATAACTGGCCCCTTATCAGTAATAAAATGTTTAGAAAAAACTTATGAAGCTAACAGAAATATTTGTACAAATTCTTGACCACAAATAATTTAAATTTGTCTAGTGCCTAAGACAAGTCTGGTTACATACATAGTAGGTAATGAGTAGGTGCACAAAAAGCCGAATGGAGAGATGCTACGGTAAACACAGAAAAATGCATGATAAGCGAGACAGAGAAATACAATGATATGTTTACATAAGACATTCCTGTAAAAAAGCATGTCCACATTCTTTATGTAATTTAATCACAAGAATCGAGTGAGGTAAGAACACATAAGGCCAAGAAGATCAGTAAATTCCTCAGGGTCATAAGCTACTGCAGCTCTGACTCCAGGCTCCTCTGGGACTTGGTGGTTCCCTTGTCCTGCAGAATCTCCCTAAGAGAGTGATGGACACAACTGAGTCATAACCGAGAGCAATTCCCACTTCCACCACTCCACCCTACAGGTGGGATCACTTCCATTACATCATCATGAAGCAGACTTTGCCCTTTAATATCCAGAAGCTTCCCTAACAAGATCCCTAAGCTTTCACGAATTCTGCATCCGAGGTTGGTGTATTGTTGGTAAAAAGCAGACGTTCCCTTACTGCAAAGAGAAGGTCGATTTGAAGAGGATGATCAATAACCTGTATCCTTTTTTATAAAGTTATGAAATATTATCTCAAATTTTTTTCTGGCGATGTATTCTTTAAACTTTCCTTATCTTCATTATAGGTACAGCAGAAAACGTTCTGTTCTCCCTAACCACCTATTTCACAACAATTTTCTGGTTTCTTTTCTCCCCTGTGCCTACATTACCATTCTAGTTAGGAAGTTAAATGCCAAAAAAGATACATTGTACTCTTTTTATTCCACATATTCCACTATTAGGGCTTTAGTGGAAATGTGATGGGACATTGCAAAAGATAGGTGAATATATGGAAGGATAAGATAGGTAGGTAGGTAGGTAGATAGATAGATAGACAGACAGACAGACAGACAGATAGATAGATAGATAGATAGATAGATAGATAGATATAGATAGATAGGCAAACAGATAGAGAGATGATAGGTAACAGGTGAATGGGACGAGTGGGCGGGGTGACAGATTAGAATTGAGGGCTTCCCTGGTGGCGCAGTGGTTGAGAGTCCGCCTGCCGATGCAGGGGACACGGGTTTGTGCCCCGGTCCGGGAGGATCCCACATGCCGCGGAGCGGCTGGGCCCTTAAGCCATGGCCGCTGGGCCTGCGCTCCGGAGCCTGTTGCTCCACAATGGGAGAGGCCACAACAGTGAGAGGCCCGCGTACCGCAAAAAAAAAAAAAAAAAAAGAATTGAAATTGTAAAGGTCCCAAATGTGAGCTAGAATAGAAAAGTATTTTGAAGGTGTACCAAATTGTTTTATTTCCAGACATGAGTAGGGGTTTTTCCCCCTGAATTTTGGCTTTTTTAATTCCTTGCTACAGCTCATCTTTTCTTAGGCTAACCTAAGTAATAATAATATTGAACGGAGTGAAGACCTACTACAGATTTGCTCGACAAATGGCAGCAAAAGGATTTTTATAGACAGCAGGGATCCCCAACTGAATAAACCCAAATCTCCTTAAGGTCACAGGAAGGGAATGTCCCCACCCAGAGCTGACTACAAAGACTTAGCCCTCAACCCCTCACTGGCCCAAGACCATAGTGTATATCTTCCAGGGGCGTAAATGGAACTAAAACATATCCCCCCTTAAGCAGAAGAGCACTGAGGGGATGGTTTCCGCCTGCCAAGTACTCGATCTTCTCCTAAGTGACAGCCTTACTGTTCCTTCTGAGTTCCAGTCACCTGCATTCACAGTGCTAAAGGAGACCCCCACCCTGCTCCCTGCCCCGCCGACTCTTCAAACCCTAAGTGTTTAGTTTGAACCGGCAGCGTTGGCAGCAACGCCCCCATCTCTGGCGACTGCAAACCAAGGAAGGACTTGCAAGCAGGGCAGTGGAGGAGGCAGCGTGCGTGGGCCCCTGGATCTCGGAGCCACACGCCAACAACAGAGAGCACCCCCTGCGGCCACCAGCTCCCTTCCCAGACCTGGCCTTCCTCACAGAGTCCGTGCGAGGCAGGCACAGGCAAGGCTGAAAGCCTGTCATGCGCCTTCCTCTCCTCCACTCATCCTAACACAAGTCCAGAACAGCTTCTGTTTAATAACTTACTTATGAAACTGCAGTACATAAATCTTTGTTATAAAATTGGCGAAATGATCATAAATGTTACCTTAACAATCATTTAAATAACAAAGGACAATTGGTTTCTCTGAGAGAAAGAAATGGTCTTGAGAGAAGAAACTTTTGAATACTACATGTAATCTTTTATTTTTCCCTATGAGATACAGAACTTTATTTCTGAATGTAACATCCTAACAACAATCGTCATTCTTCTAAGGCAGCTAAAGAAATACATGTACTCTTTATTGAGACTCAGTGTAAGATAAAAGCTACATGTGACAAATCTGCCTTTCTGTGTGGAACATTGCTAACAGAGATAGAAGGTATTAATTAAGTTCCCTTAGTACAATTTATCAAAGATACCAGGGTAACATACGTATTATCTATGAACTAATGTTTTTCTTTGAAATATGCAATGAGTTCTCTCTGATGAGCTGAAGGCAGGAGAGCCCAGAGCTGTTTTTGCTCACTACGGTAGTTCCCATTATTCTTGGTTTTCCACTGTAACCATTCCCCCCTTTCCTCTTTTTTTTAGTAAGTGACCCTTGCCTTTTATTCTTGTTTGGGATTATGATATTTGGGGATTTTAACGTGGATGGATTCCATTTATTTTTGGAAATTGGGTGTAGTGTAAATAACAATGACTATTTCTGCTACATGGCTGTAGGTAGAGCAACCTACTTAACTGAGATTCATCTCGGAGCACACACACTTTTTTTAACATCTTTATTGCAGTATAACTGCTTTACAATGGTGTGTTACTTTCTGCTTTATAACAAAGTGAATCAGTTATACATATACATATATCCCTATACCTCTTCCCTCTTGCGTCTCCCTCCCTCCCACCCTCCCTATCCCACCCCTCTAGGTGGTTACAAAGCACCGAGCTGATCTCCCTGTGCTATGCAGCTGCTTCCTACTAGCAATCTATTTTACATTTGGTAGGGTATATATGTGCATGCCACTCTCTCACTTTGTCCCAGCTTACCCTTCCCCCTCCCCATATCCTCAAGTCCATTCTCTAGTAGGTTTGCATCTTTATTCCCATCTTGCCCCTACGTTCTTCATGACCATTTTTTGGTTTGTTTTTTAGATTCCATATATATATGTTAGCATACAGTACTTGTTTTCCTCTTTCTAACTTACTTCACTCTGTATGACAGACTCTAGGTCCATCCACCTCACTACAAATAACTCAATTTCGTTTCTTTTTATGGAGGAGTAACATTCCATTGTATATATGTGCCACATCTTCTTTATCCATTCACCTCTTGATGGACACTTAGTTGCTTCCATGTCTTGGTTATTGTAAATAGAGCTGCAGTGAACATTGTGGTACATGACTCTTTTTGAATTATGGTTTTCTCAGGGTATATGCCCGGTAGTGGGATTGCTGGGTCGTGCAGTAGTTCTATTTTTAGTTTTCTAAGGAACCTTCATACTGTTCTCCATAGTGGTTGTATCAATTTACCTTCCCACCAACAGTGCAAGAGGGTCCCCTTTTCTCCACACCCTCTGCAGCATTTCTTGTTTGTAGATTTTTTGATGATGGCCATTCTGACTGGTGTGCGGTGATACCTCATTGAAGTTTTGATTTGTATTTCTCAAATAATTAGTGATCTTGAGCATTCTTTCATGTGTTTGTTGGCAATCTGTATATCTTCTTTGGAGAAATGTCTATTTAGGTCTTCTGCCCATTTTTGGATTCGGTTGTTTGTTTTTTTGATATTGAGCTGCATGAGCTGCTTGTAAATTTTGGAGATTAATCCTTCGTCAGTTGCTTCATTTGTAAATATTTTCTCCCATTCTGAGGGGGTTTTTTTTGTCTTGTTTATGGTTTCCTTTGCTGCACAGAAGCTTTTAAGTTACATTAGGTTCCATTTGTTTATTTTTGTTTTCATTTCTCTAGGAGATGGGTCAAAAAGGATCTTGCTATGATTTATGTCATAGAGTGTTCTGCCTATGTTTTCCTCTAAGAGTTTGATAGTGTCTGGCCTAACATTTCGGTCTTTAATCCATTTTGAGTTTATTTTTGTGTATGGTGCTAGGAAGTGTTCTAATTTCATTCTTTTACATGTAGCTGTCCAGTTTTCCCAACATCGCCTATTGAACACGCTGTCTTTTCTCCATTGTATATTCTTGCTTCCTTTATGAAAGATAAGATGATCATATGTGCGTGGGTTTATCTCTGGGCCTTCTATCCTGTTCCATTGATCTATATTTCTGTTTTTGTGCCAGTACCATACTGTCTTGATTACTGTAGCTTTGTAGTATAGTCTGAAGTCCAAGAGCCTGATTCCTCCAGCTCCGTTTTTCGTTCTCAAGATTGCTTTGGCTATTCAGGGTCTTTTGTGTTTCCATACAAATTGTGAACTCTTTTGTTCTAGTTCTGTGAAAAATGCCAGTGGGAGTTTGATAGGGATTGCATTGAATCTGCAGATTGCTTTGGGTAGTATAATCATTTTCACAATATTGATTCTTCCAATCCAAGAACTTGGTATATCTCTCCATCTGTTTGTATCATCTTTAATTTCTTTCATCAGTGTCTTATAATTTTCTGCATACAGGTCTTTTGTCTCCTTAGGTAGGTTTATTCCTAGATATTTTATTCTTTTTCTTGCAGTGGTAAATAGGAGTGTTTTCTTAATTTCACTTTCAGATTTCTCATCATTAGTGTATAGGAATGCCAGAGATTTCTGTGCATTAATTTTGTATCCTGCTACTTTACCAAATTCACTGATTAGCTCTAGTAGTTTTCTGGTAGCATCTTTAGGATTCTCTATGTATAGTATCATGTCATCTGCAAACAGTGACAGCTTTACTTCTCCTTTTCCAATTTGGATTCCTTTTATTTCTTTTTCTTCTCTGATTGATGTGGCTAAAACTTCCAAAACTATGTTGAATAATAGTGGTGAGAGTGGGCAAACTTGTCTTGCTCCAGATCTTAGTGGAAATGGTTTCAGTTTTTCACCATTGAGGACGATATTGGCAGTGGGTTTGTCATATGTGGCCTTTATTATGTTGAGGAAAGTTCCCTCTATGCCTACTTTCTGGAGGTTTTTTTTAATCATAAATCGGTTTTGAATTTTGTCAAAAGCTTTCTCTGCATCTATTGAGATGATCATATGGTTTTTCTCCTTAAATTTGTTAATATTGTGTATCACATTGATATTGAAGAATGCTTGCATTCCTGGGATAAACCCCACTTGATCATAATGTATGATCCTTTTAGTGTGCTGTTGGATTCTGTTTGCTAGTGTTTTGTTGAGGATTTTTGTATCTATTTTCATCAGTGATATTGGCCTGTAGTTTTCTTTCTTTGTGACATCTTTGTCTGCTTTTGGTATCAGGGTGATGGTGGCCTCGTAGAATGAGTTTGGGAGTGTTCCTCCCTCTGCTCTATTTTGGAAGAGTTTGATAAGGATAGGTGTTAGCTCTTCTCTAAGCGTTTGATAGAATTCGCCTGTGAAGCCATCTGGTCTGGGCTTTTGTTTGTTGGAAGATTTTTAATCACAGTTTCAATTTCAGTGCTTGTGATTGGTCTGTTCATATTTTCTATTTCTTCCTGGTTCAGTCTCAGAAGGTTGTGCATTTCTAAGAATTTGTCTATTTCTTCCAGGTTATCCATTTTTTTGGCATAGAGTTGCTTGTAGTAATCTCTCGTGATCCTTTGTATTTCTGCAGTGTCAGTTGTTACTTATCCTTTTTCATTTCTAATTCTATTGATTTGACTCATCTCCCTTTTTTTCTTGATAAGTGTGGCTAATTGTTTATCAATTTTGTTTATCTTCTCAAAGAACCAGCTTTTAGTTTTATTGATCTTTGCTATCGTTTCCTTCATTTCTTTTTCATTTATTTCTGATCTGATCTTTATGATTTCTTCCCTTCTGCTAACTTTGGGGTTTTTTTGTTCTTCTTTCTCTAATTGCTTTAGGTGCAAGGTCACGTTGTTTATTTGAGATGTTTCCTGTTTCTTAAGGTAGGATTGTATAGCTATAAACTTCCCTCTTAGAACTGCTTTTGCTGCATCCCATAGCTTTTGGGTCGTTGTGTTTTCATTGTCATTTGTTTCTAGGTATTTTTTCCTTTCCTCTTTGATTTCTTCAGTGATCTCTTGGTTATTGAGTAGTGTGTTGTTTAGCCTCCATGTGTTTGTATTTCTTACAGAGTTTTTCCTGTAATTGATATCTAGTCTCATACCACTGTGGTTGGAAAAGATACTTGATACAATTTCAAATTTCTTAAATTTACCAAGGCTTGACTTGTGACCCAACATATGACCTATCCTGGAGAATGTTCCATGAGCACTTGAGAAGAATGTGTATTCTGTTGTTTTTGGATGGAATGTCCTATTAATATCAATTAAGTCCATCTTTTTTAATGTATCATTTAAAGCTTGTGTTTCCTTATTTATTTTCATTTTGGATGATCTGTCCATTGGTGAAAGTGGGGTGTTAAAGTCTCCTACTATGATTGTGTTACTGTCGACTTCCCCTTTTATGGCTGCTAGTATTTGCCTTATGTATTGATGTGCTCCTATGTTGGGTGCATAAATATTTACAATTGTTATATCTTCTTCTTGTATCGATCCCTTGATCATTATGTAGTGTCCTTCTTTGTCTCTTGTAATAGTCTGTGTTTAAAGTCTATTTTGTCTGATATGAGAATTGCTACTCCAGCTTTCTTTTGCTTTCCATTTGCATGGAATATCTTTTTCCATCCCCTCACTTTCAGTCTGTATGTGTCCCTAGGTCTGTAGTGGGTCTCTTGTACACAGCATATATAAGGGTCTTGTTTTTGTATCCATTCAGCCAGTCTGTGTCTTTTGGTGGGAGCATTTAATCCATTTACATTTAAGGTAATTATCGATATGTATGTTCCTATTCCCATTTTCTTAATTGTTTTGGGTTTGTTATTGTAGGTCTTTTCCTTCTCTTGTGTTTTCTGCCTAGAGAAGCTCCTTTAGCATTTGTTGTAAAGCTAGTTTGGTGGTGCTGAATTCTCTTAGCTTTTGCTTGTCTGTAAATCGTTTAATTTCCATCAAATCTGAATGAGATCCTTGATGGTTAGAGTAATCTTAGCTGTAGGTTTTTCTCCTTCATCACTTTAAGTATGTCCTGCCACTCCCTTCTGGCTTGCAGAGTTTCTGCTGAAAAATCAGCTGTTAACCTTATGGGGTTTCCCTTATGTGTTATTGTTGTGTTTCCCTTTCTGCTTTTAATATTTCTTCTCTGTATTTAATTTTTGATAGTTTGATTAATATGTATCTTGGCGTGTTTCTCCTTGGATTTATTCTATATGGGACTCTCTGTGCTTCCTGGACTTGATTAACTATTTCCTTTCCCATGTTAGGGAAGTTTTCAACTATAATCTCTTCAAATATTTTCTCAGTCCCTTTCTTTTTCTCTTCTCCTCTGGGACCCCTATAAATCGAATGTTCCCTTGTTTAATGTTGTCCCAGAATTCTCTGAGCCTGTCCTCAGTTCTTTTCATTCTTTTTTCTTTATTCTGCTCTGCAGTAGTTATTTCCACTATTTTATCTTCCAGGTCACTTATCCGTTCTTCTGCCTCAGTTATTTTGCTATTGATCTCTTCTAGAGAATATTTAATTTCATTTATTGTGCTGTTCATCTCTGTTTGTTTGCTCTTTGGTTCTTCTAGGTCGTTGTTAAACGTTTCTTGTATTTCCAAGATTTTGGATCATCTTTACTCTTCTATTTCCAAGATTTTGGATCATCTTTACTATCATTATTCTGAATTCTTTTTCAGGTAGACTGCCTATTTCCTCTTCATTTGTTAGGTCTGGTGGGGTTTTGCCTTGCTCCTTCATCTGCTGTGTGGTTCTCTGTCTTCTCATTTTGCTGAACTTACTGTGTTTGGGGTCTCCTTTTCACAGGCTGCAGGTTCATATTTTCCATTGTTTTTGGTGTCTGTCCCCAGTGGCTAAGGTTGGTTCAGTGGGTTGTGTAGGCTTCCTGATGGAGGGGACTAGTGCCTGTGTTCTGGTGGATGAGGCTGGATTTTGTCTTTCTGGTGGGCAGGTCCACATCTGGTGGTGCGTTTTGTGGTGTCTGTGGCCTTATTATGATTTTAGGCAGCCTCTGTGCTAATGGATGGGTTTGTGTTCCTATCTTCTAGTAGTTTTGCAAAGGGTGTCCAGTACTGGAGCTTGCTGGTCATTGAGTGGAGCTGGGTCTTGGCGTTGAGATGGAGATCTCTGGGAGATTTTTGCCGTTTGATATTACATGGAGCTGGGAGGTCTCTTGTGGACCAGTGTCCTGAACTTGGCTCTGCCACCTGAGAGGCACAGCCCTGATGCCTGGCTGGAGCACCAAGATCTTGTCATCCACATGGCTCAGAATAAAAGTGAGAAAAAAAAGAAAGAAAGAAAGAAGAAGATTAAAAAAATAAAATAAAGTTATTAAAATAGAAAATATTATTGAGAAAAAAAATTTTTAAGCAATAAAAAAAAGAAAGAAAAAACCGACAGGCAGAACCCTAGGACAAATGGTAAACGCAAAGCTATACAGACAAAATCACACACAGAAGCATACACATACTCACTCACAAAAAGAGATAAAGGGGGGAAAATATATTTATCATTGCTCCCAAAGTCCACCTACACAATTTAGGATGATTCGTTGTCTATTCAGGTATTCCACAGATGCAGGGTACATCAAATTGATTGTGGAGATTTAATCCACTGCTCCTGAGCCTGCTGAGAGAGATTTCCCTTTCTCTTCTTTGTTCACACAGCTCCTGGGGTTCAGCTTTGGATTTGGACCCGCCTCTTTGGGTAGGTCGTATGAGGACATCTGTTCTTCGCTCAGACAGGACGGGGTTAAAGGAGCAGCTGATTCAGGGGCTGTGGCTCACTAAGGCCGGGGGGAAGGAGGGGTATGGAATGCAGGGCTAGCCTGCGGCAGCAGAGCCCAACATAATGTTGCAACAGCCTGAGGCGCGCCGTGCGTCCTCCCAGGGAAGTTGTCCCTGGATCACGGGACCCTGGAAGTGGTGGGCTGCACAGGATCCCAGGACGGGAGGTGTGGATACTGACCAGCCACACAGGCTTCTTGGTGGCTTAGCATCCCATGCCCGTCTCTGGGGTCTGCGCTGATAGCCACGGCTCGCGCCCGCCTCTGGAGCTCCTTTAAGCAGTGCTCTTAATCCCCTCTCCTCGCGCACCAGGAAACAAAGAGGCAAGAAAAAGTCTCTTGCCTCTTCTGCAGCTCCAGAGTTTTTCCCGGACTCCCTCCTGGCTAGCTGTGGCGCGCTAGCCCCCTTCAGGCTGTGTTCAGGCAGCCAAACCCAGTTCTCTCCCTGGAATCCTATCTCCGAAGCCCGAGCCTCAGCTCCCAGCCCCCACCCGTCCCAGTGGGTGAGCAGACAAGCCTCTCGGGCTGGTGAGTGCTGGTCGGCACCAGTCCTCCGTGCGGGAATCTCTCCACTTTGCCCTCTGCACCCCCATTGCTGCACTGTCCTCCGTGGCTCTGAAGCTTCCCCTCCACCACCCGCAGTCTCCGTCCATGAAGGAGCTTCCTAGTGTGTGGAAACCTTTCCTCCTTCACAGCTCCCTCCCACTGGTGCAGGTCCCGTCCCTATTCTTTGTCTCTGTTTTTTCTTTTTTCTTTTGCCCTACCCAAGTACATGGGGAGCTTCTTGCCTTCTGGGAGGTCTGAGGTCTTCTGCCAGCATTCTGTAGGTGTTCTGTAGGAGTTGCTCTACATGTATATGTATTTCTGATGTATTTGTGGGGAGGAAGGTGATCTCTACGTCTTACTCTTCCACCGTCTTGAAGCTCCTCAAAACATATTTCTCTAAAACTCTGAAGCAATTCTTTTGTTGCCCAGATTATGTAAATAATTTGCTAGGCAAAGTTCCAGTGGTATTAACACCTGCTTCTTCCGATGTGTACCTAGTAGTAAATCTTGTTTTGTAATTTGGAGACATGTGTTAAGGCCAACAAGCAACCAAATTTCGCCTGCTCCACCGGCCGCGGTGGGGGACAGGGGTCAGAGGGCCTAGAGAATTTTTAATTTCATTTATTGTGTTGTTCATCACTATTTGTTTGGTCTTTAGTTCTTCTAGGTCCTTGTTAAACGTTTCTTGTATTTTCTGTATTCTATTTCCAAGATTTTGGATCATCTTTACTATCATTATTCTGAATTCTTTTTCAGGTAGACTGCCTATTTCCTCTTCATTTGCTAGGTCTGGTGGGTTTTTACCTTGTTCCTTCATCTGCTGTGTGTTTCTCTGTCTTCTCATTTTGCTTAACTTACTGTGTTTAGGGTCTCCTTTTTGCAGGCTGCAGGTTTGTAGTTCCCGTTGTTTTTGGTGTCTGCCCCCAGTGGCTAAGGTTGGTTCAGTGGGTTGTGTAGGCTTCCTGGTGGAGGGCACTAGTGCCTGTGTTCTGGTGGATGAGGCTGGATCTTGTCTTTCTGGTGCGCAGTTCCATGTCTGGTGGTGTTTTGGGGTGTCTGTGACCTTATTATGATTTTAGGCAGCCTCTCCGCTAATGGGTGGGGTTGTGTTTCTGTCTTGCTAATTGTGTGGCATAGAGTGTCCAGCACCACAGTGCTGGTCGTTAAGTGAAGCTGGGTGCTGGTCTTGAGATGGAGATCTCTGGGAGATTTTCTCTGTTTGATATTATGTGGAGCTGGTAGGTCTCTTGTGGACGAATATCCTGAACTTGGCTCTGCCACCTGAGAGGCACAGCCCTGATGCCTGGCTGGAGCACCAAGAGCCTGTCATCCACACGGCTCAGAATAAAAGGGAGAAAAAGAAAGAAGATAAAAGGAAATTAAATTTAAGTTATTAAAATAAAAATTATTTTTTTAAAAAAATTAATAAAAAAAGAAAGGAGAGAGCAATCAAACCAAAAAACGAATCTACCAATGATAACAAGTGCTAAAACTATACTAAAAAAAAAAAAAGAAGACAGACAGACCAAACCCTAGGACAAATGGTAAAAGCAAAGCTATACAAATTCACACACAGAAGCATACACATGCACACTCACAAAAAGAGCAAAAGGGAAAATATATGTATATCGTTGCTCCCAAAGTCCACCTCCTCAATCGGGGATGATTCGTTGTCTATTCAGGCATTCCACTGATGCAGGGTACATCAAGTTGATTGTGGAGATTTAATCCGCTGCTCCTGAGGCTGCTGGGAGGGATTTCCCTTTCTCTGTTCACACAGCTCCTGGGGTTCAGCTTTGGATTTGGACCCGCCTCTGTGCGTAGGTCGCCTGAGGGCGTCTGTTCTTCGTTCAGACAGGACGGGGTTAAGGGAGCAGCTGATTCGGGGGCTCTGGCTCACTCAGTCCGAGGGGATGGAGGGGTACGGATGGGGGGCAACCCTGCAGCAGCAGAGCCCAGCATGATGTTGCAACAGCCTGAGGCGCACCGTGCGTCCTCCCGGGGAAGTTGTCCCTGGATCCCGGGACCCTGGCAGTGGCGGGCTGCACAGGCTCCCCGAAAGGGAAGTGTGAAGAGTGACCTGTACTCGCACACAGGCTTCTTGGTGGCGGCAGCAGCAGCCTTAGCGTCTCATGCCCATCTCTGAGGTCCTCGCTGATAGCCGTGGCTCACGCCCGTCTCTGGAGCTCCCTTAAGCGGAGCTCTTAATCCCCTCTCCTCGCGCACCAGGAAACAAAGAGGAAAGAAAAAGTTTCTTGCCTCTTCCGCAGCTCCAGACTTTTTCCCGGACTCCCTCCCGGCTACCCATGGCGCACTAGCCCCTTCAGGCTGTGTTCACGCCGCCAACCCCACTGACCTCCGAAGCCCGAGCCTCAGCACGCAGCCCCGCCCGCCCCGGCGGGTGAGCAGACAAGCCTCTCGGGCTGGTGAGTGCCGGTCGGTACCGATCCTCTGTGCAGGAATCTTCCCGCTTTGCCCTCCGCACCCCTGTTGCTGCGCTCTCCTCCGCGACTTCGAAGCTCCCCCTTCCGCCTCCCGCAGTCTCCGCCCGCGAAGGGGCTCCTAGTGTGTGGAGACCTTTCCTCCTTCACAGCTCCCTCCCACTGGTGCAGGTTCCGTCCCTATCCTTTTGTCTCTGCTTTTTCTTTTTTCTTTTGCCCTACCCAGCTACGTGGGGAGTTTCTTGCCTTTTGGGAGGTCTGAGGTCTTCTGCCAGCATTCAGTAGGTGTTCTGTAGGAGTTGTTCCACATGTATATCTATTTCTGATGTATTTGTGGGGAGAAGGTGATCTCCATGTCTTACTCTTCCGCCATCTTGAAGCTCCTCGACACACACTTTTTATATGGACAAATCCTGGATCCTGGACTGGCTTCGTTATCTGGTGGCCTGGCAACCCGTGGTGATAGGAATCGTCCAAGGCATTAATTATTCACTAGGGCTGGAATAGCATGGCACACCTACCCCAGAAGCAATGTATTGCATGTTGAAATATTTTCTAATCCTTAATCCTACATTTAATATTGATATTCTTTTCTAATTTTTTTATTATTATTATTTTTTTTTTTGCGATACGTGGGCCTCTCACTGTTGTGGCCTCTCCCGTTGCGGAGCACAGGCTCTGGACGCGCAGGCTCAGTGGCCATGGCTCACGGGTGCAGCCGTTCCGCGGCATGTGGGATCTTCCCGGACCGGGGCACGAACCCGTGTCCCCTGCATTGGCAGGCGGACTCTCAACCACTGCGCCACCAGGGAAGCCCTTCTTTTCTAATTTTAGAGATGACCCCAAGAATTTAGAGAACTGAATAACAACTGGCCCTTTGTCTTGTGGAAAGAATTTAAAGAGAAGCTGAGCAATGGAATAAACAAATAAAGCGTGCTTTGCATCCTTCCGATTACAATCGTTTTCTAATCATCGCATCTGACACATTTGGTACAACCCACTGTGGACATATCCCACCTCTACTTTGGCTTACAGTGATCTCATCTGAGGCGTGTTTCAGAGGTTTGCAAAGTACTCCTCACAGACAACGTTGAGTTACAACAAGTACCTTCTTATCAGTTCAACATCTTCAAAGAAGTAGGCAGAGTTGTTAAATCTATGGTTTTAGAACAGAGTCTTTTGTGTTCTTTGTGCTTGTTACCACGTGGCAGCTTTGGCACCACAGAGCCCTTCTGTGTAGGGAGCACTCCTGAAGCCTCTAGCACCAGTGTGTTGCAGTCCACTCAATGGGCCAGAGCTACCCTGGGTTTCCTGGGGCTGCCCCATGCACTCAGCCCACCCAAGGGCTGCACTAAAGGGAAGAGAAGCACTCTCTTCTTCTGTGCCACTCTGTTCACACACACACACACGCACACGCACATGCACACACACACACACACAGTCAATCCATGGCCATACTCTGCTTTTATTTTCTTCACAGCACTTCCTGAAATCATATCATAGACTCATTTGTTTACTGTTTGTCTTCACCTCCATGAAGACTGGGAATTTTATCTGTTTTGTTCCCTACTATCTCTCCAGCACTTGGAGCAGCACCTGGCACATAGCAGGCACTCAATAAATATTTGCTGACCAAATGAATTAATCCAGCAAGAAAGAGAAAATTAACAGAATTGGGAAGACCAGTCAGAACAAATTAACCCAAGAATATGTTGAACTCCCCAAAATTAATTCATTTTAAATTACTGGTCATTTGTTAAACAGCCAACACTGTCTACATCACACCAGACATCTATTCTGCAATACGTGAAGACATTACACTTGTATGAAGTAGAAAAGAAACAAATCTATTGTCGGAAACATTGGCGTCGCATTGCAGCAACTTGGATGGATCTAGAAGTTATCATACTAAGTGAAGTCAGTCAGAAACAGAAAGACAAATACCACATGATATCACTTATATGTGGAATCTAAAATATGACACAAATGAACTTATCTATGAAACAGAAACAGACTCACAGACATAGAGAACTGACTTGTGGTTACCAGCGGGGAGGGGGAGTGGGGTCAGGTTGGATTGGAAGTTTGGGTGAGCAGATGCAAACTATTACATATAGAATGGATAAACAACAAGGCCCTGCTGTACAGCACAGGGAACTGTATTCAATATCCTGTGATAAACCATAATGGAAAAGAATATGAGAAAGAATGCATATATATGTATAACTGAGTCACTTTGCTGTACAGCAGAAATTAACTCAACATTGTAAATCAACTATACTTCAATAATTTTTTTAAAAATATCAGCAACGCACTTAATGCTATACAAAATTCCATTGTAGTTGTAACGACAATAACTCACATTAAGATTTTTCTGGTTGGTAATATTCCTTCTTGAAACTGCTCAGTGCTTCAGTATTACAACTGGCTCATCATCCAGATTATTAGAAGATTTAACTCTGCTTTATTTCTCTACTCAGCAAACATTTCAACAATTCAATATTTATTACGTACCAGGCATGTGCAAGGATTAAAGAGATAAATCAAGATTTTTGGATTTACAGGCTACAGACAAATAAAAGACCTCACAGCTGGATAAAGCACCAACTAAAAATTAGTTTTTCTTTTGTAGCAGAGCCCTTAAATGCACCTCTGATGTATTTGCCATCTGCCTTTTATGTAGAGCAGAGTGAAGACCCTTTAGGACTCTGGACAAGTAAAGCAGCATGTGTCTTCATGGAATTCTGAATGGCCCTCAGAGTTCAGAAATGTTAGATAATTACTAAACAATATCAGAAAAAAATAAAGATGCTACTTCCTTTACGCAGTTTAGGCATTTAAAACCTAGTCTCAGGGGCTTCTCTGGTGGCGCAGTGGTTAAGAATCCACTTGCCAATGCGGGGACACAGGTTCGAGCCCTGGTCCGGGAAAATCCCACATGCCGCGGAGCAACTAAGCCCATGCGCCACAACTACTGAGCCTGTGCTCTAGAGCCCGTAAGCCACAACTACTGAGCTCATGCAACACGACTGCTGAAGCCCACAAGCCTACAGCCCGTGCTCCACAAAAAGAAGCCACTGCAATGAGAAGCCCACGCACCACAGTGAAGAGTAGCCCCTGCTTGCCACAACTAGAGAAAGCCCGTGCACAGCAATGAAGACCCAACGCAGCCAAAAAATAAATTAATTTTAAATAAATTAATTAATTAAATCTAGTCTCAGTTTTGTGAAGTAATATGTATATACTACTCAGTTACCAGTGGTTATCTCAAGGTAAAGGGATAAGAGCTGATTCTTAATTTCTTTTATATGCTTTTTTTCTTGTCCAAATTTTCTACAATTTAACATTTGCAATGAGAAAAATAGATTATTTTTAAAATATTATTTTAAATCTATCAATTAACTATGAATCTTTTCTATTGCTGTTTAAATTATTGAAATTAAATCTACAGGTCAAGTCCACGTTAAATTTGTCTGGTTCTCATGACAATTAACATTGTGCTTAATGTAGGAAGGAAATAGAGGACTAAAGCAAAAAGTCCATTTTGTGTTTGGTTTCTGTGGCATCTCAAGTCTCCTTCTCCTGAACTTGTCTATTTTTTTCTTAGGCTGGGTACTCCATTACACTCTCCCAGGAGTTTGTGTGAGATGGAAGAACCCACTGTTTGGGCTTCCCAAGGACTAAAGCCTGTCCTGCACTTAATGAACTTATTTCTTTGAGATAACTTTCTGCAAACGACAGAAAATATACCCTAGATCCCTGCTAGTACTCATAACACAAAAACATTCATTTACAAACCATAGTATATAAGAGGAATTCCTTCTTGGAAAATAATAATAATAGCTAACACCTACCACAGGCACCTGTCACCCTGTGCGAGTACCCCATGGTACCCATTCTCATAGGGTTGGTCCTCATCCAGGGGCACATGCCAGTGCTTTACTGATATTACTGCACATTGACATCTATATCAGACCCTACGATGTATTTATTATTATCCCTATCTTAAGGACAGGAAAATATTTGGGATCAGATTGAGTTGCCCAAAGATACATGCATACTAACCCAGGTCCTTCTGATTCCAGACCCCAACTAACCACACAGACCCAGTTCTGGCTGAGGACTGAGCAAGGTCACTTCCTTTCACATGTGGTTCCCAGCTTAAGGAGTGAGTTGCATGAAGTCCATAAAAAGCTCCTCACTTTTAAATTTAATGTATTCACTTAATGTCTTATTATCTAGATTCTAAAAATTAACATATGGAAGTAGTATCTATCTTTTAAATTATTGTGTATCAAATATTTCTGAGTCATCGTGAAGAACCTCTAGGTCTATACTTGCTTAAAAATCTATTTAGCTCATACTTACTTTCATAATGTTTCAAAAAGAGAAAAAATCAGAAACAAGACTTTTCAAAGAAGGAAAAAGCAACATGATGCAAGGGAAGCCGACTAGAAGATGGGGCTGAAAGCAGAGTAACCAGACACTAATTAGAACTTCACACATAGTTAAAGGCTGAAGATCTGAGTCAGGGATATAGGGGGATTCTTTCAAATCCTTCAAAACTGAGTATTTATTTCATTAGTTTCATTTTCATAGAAATACATAATTTACTGCATCTTGGGTTATATACCCTCTCTCAAGTAACTATGGCTGGAGAAACTTATCAAATACCAAGAAAGACAGATCCAGTTCATATGAAAATATACCTTCTAGGGGTTTTTGTATCCTGTGAAGCTTAATGAGGACACACAGCACTTTTTTTCTAAGAACAGCAATAACATTTTGCCTTGCTGCTCTTGAGAGCAGTCAGGCACAGAAGGGACAGCTGGGGGGATGGAGAACGACCTCTACAGACATGCATGAGTCTCCTGGCAGAAAGCTGACGGACACAGTAATTTGAAATCTTCTGCTCATTTCTGCTGTTTCCTAATGAACTAAGTCATTTGGTACAGGTAATTCAGATATCAATAATGCAGTGAGATCATGATTATCTCATAGGATAATGAAAAGCCCAGAACCATGTTTTTCCAATCTGGTAGCAGTTTTTGAACAGTTTTAGTTGTTTCAGTCAGCAAGTCCTCATTCATATAGTTTACATATAATTGGGTCAGAATGGACTTAGCGTTATAACTAGTGATAGAAAGACCACCACCAGACCAAGACTGACCCTTAATGAAGGATCCTAGGACTTTATTGCAGCTCTCAAATTTAACCAAAACCCTTCCTGCTGCGTCTCATCAGCGGGCCACTCCAAGTAGGTCTTGGTGTTCATGATCTTCCGCAGCTTACAAAAACGCTGGGGGATGGCCTTTTTCTCAATGGGCTCCAGCAGAATGAGAATGGCAGCATCGTCGTTCTCATCAAAGAGACGAAAATGGGAGAAGTCCAGCTCGTACTTGCACCACTCACTCTTCACAAAGTTCTCAGAAAGCACAAAGATGGTTTTGTGGCTCTTTTCAATGGAGTCAATGATATTGTCGATAATCCACTTGCCAGGAATGAAGTCCCGCTTGTGAAGACACAACTTAAAGGGAGGTCTGAAGTGCTCCAGCTCCTGGACCATGAGGTTCTCCACCCAGTAGGAATCCCGTTCACTGTAGGACACAAAGGCGTCATAGCAGATGTCCCTGCGGGGGGCCTTCCTGGGCTTCCTCTTGGCCTGGAGCCAGGCCCACATCATCTTCATGTACCACAGTCCGTGGAAACGGTGGCACAGAACTCCCACGAGCAGGAGCGACAGGAAAAGGGCACAGCACACGGCAGACACCACGGCTGCCCTGTGGCATTCAGAAGGCGAGAGCCGGGTGTCCCGAACCCGCTGGCCCCGCACGGGGGATGGAGAGTCACACAGGTAGTCTTCTGGCCAGTCGATCAGGACCTGGGCCAGGGACTGCTGCCCCTGTGTGAAAGACAGGAAGTCACAGGAGCAAATGAAGCTGTTGCCACCAGCTTCCAAAGTCTTCAGTTTTTGAAAAGAATCAAGTTGCTCCTTAGAGAAAGTATTTATTATATTTCTGCTGATTCTCATAACTAATAATACAGGTAAAAAGGAGGCATCTGGTAGAGTCTTCAACTTATTTCTGGAAATATAAAGTTCTTTGAGTTTTGGCAAAATCAAAGAAAATGAATCGAGATCGTTATTGCTAATATCTAAAATTTCCAGTGTCTGGGGAATGCAACGGGTTAAACTTTGTATTCTTGTGCTGGATAAGTTCAAGTATTTCATTTTTCCTGGCCACTGACAAGTTTCAGGCATTGAATGAAAATTATTCTTACTGATATCAAGGTTAGTCAGGTTTTTCAGAGTAAGCAAAATTTCTCCAGTTTTTTCTAATGATTTCAAACGATTCTGCCTTAAAACTAAGGTTTTTAGTAAGGGCCAGGCATGCTCACAGGCGGAGTTTTTCAAGGTTTCTTCAGACATTAAGTTTTCACTGAGATCCAAATATTCTAATGATTTTAAATGTTGTGAAAGTAAACAAGGAACCAGAAAAACCTTACTGTTTTCTATTGTGATTCTTTTAACTTTTCCTGTGAGTGAATATATATTACTCAGATCATGAAATAAGAAAAACTGTGGAATATGCAACTTCCGTATTGTTAATGTCTCCACGTCACCTAGGTGTTTAATTGTCTCCAGAGTCAATGTCCTAAAATCACCAACTCCATCATGGGTACAGTCATCAAACTCTACTTCTAAGCCTCCAGAAACATAATTAAACAGTTTCACAACTTCAGGAAAACTTTCGTCAGTGATTTGCACATTTCTAAATGTAAACTTTTTAATCGATGTATTCGTTTCATTGATGGATACTTCTGAAAAATGAAAAGTGTTCAAATCAGTATCTCTCAGTTCTAAATGTTCTAAGGAACTTAAAATATCTACAAAAATCTCCAACAGTAAAACAGGCTGCTTCAGATGAAGAATCAGATGGCTGATGTTCTGGATTGACTTTAAACTCTTTGGCGCATATGTCTGCAGATTTGGAACATTAATCTCAAGTTTCTCAAGAAGAGTTAGCCCAGTGAAATCCTTTTCCTGAATCTCAGTGAAGCTGTTACTATTTCCTACTTTCAGGATTCGCAGATTTGGGAGATGAGAAAAAAGAGATCTTTCCCCGAGTGTTTTGTATAAATTTCCCAGTAAGTTTAAGAATTTCAAGGCAGAAAGGGATCTGAACCAGGAGGATGAGAAGTAAGATAAACGATTATAGGATAAGTCCAGATATTCAAGACTCCTCAGCGAAAAAAAAGAATCTTCCTCCACCGTGTGAATTTCATTGGCCCCCAGCCTCAGAGTCCTGAGGTTCACACACCTCCGCAGGTCGCTGTTGCTGACATAGGTGATCTCATTGCTGGACAGGTCAAGGCTTTTCACAGCTGCCGTGAGCCCTGAGGGGATGGAGTTTAAAGATCTGGAGCGGCCATCGCAGACACCAGTGGGGTCACAAGACAGAGAAGAAGCCTGATCAGAGGCTCCTTCCTTGGGGAGGCTGATTACAGACCCCAAGACCCACACTGTCCACAAAGCAGGTGGCATTGTCCAGTGATCTCACCTACAAAGAAAAGAGGTTCAAATGAGTGATTGTGTTTGACAGCATAGCTTAATTCCAGTTCTTGAGAAACGTTTTGTAAGATGTAGCACGTGCGTACACACACACACACACCAAGACATAACTGACAGGGAAATGGAATGTATGAATAAGGATAAGGATAAAAAATGAATTCCCTGACACATCCAGCAACAGACCGCCACTGAACAATGACTTAAAGGCACAGTACCATCTAGGAATATGCAGCAGGACCAAACGTGGGTTGAAAGATGAAAGTAAATGAATGATGGAGGATGAAAAAGCAAGCAGTTTAAGGGCTAGGCTTAACCATATGCATTTACAATCTCGTATTTGTGTACTTCAGAACTTATATTGGAGCATGCCCCTTGCCTGTCCTGATGCCCCCATGAGTTAGAGATCTCACAGTGCCAAACCACAGCTCTCCTTGAACAACTTTCACTGAATACAGCTCCAGGTGGAGCATGCTCTTTAACCAAAAGAAAAAGGTCCCATGCTTGTCAACCTGTCTTGCACTTGGCACTAGCAGGTGGAAGGGGTGCTGAGAACCCCAGGCAGAGCAAGGTGGTTTGTTGGGCGGAGGGACAATCAGACCATCAGAACCTTCTCATCTGCAGTGAACTAAGTGCAGGAAGCAGTATTTGACTTAGCACATTTTTCAAAAGATCATTTTGGGGAAACAATCAACAGTATTACCTTTGCCAGTACTCACGTGTCCATCTAAGTGTCAGCCTGTTTCAGGGCTCTCTAATCTGATCCAATGTCTATTTGTCTATCCTTGTACCAGTAACACACTATATTAAATATATGACATATCTTCATATCCAGGAGAGCAAGGCCTTCCTCCCTGTTCTCCTTTAAGTGAGTTTTAGTCTTGGTGCTTTGCATATTCTTATAAATTACAGAATCAGCTTATCAGTTTCAAAAACAAAACCCACTGATTTTTTTAAAATAACTTTATTTATTTTATTTTTGGCTGTGTTGGGTCTTCGTTGCTGCACGTGGGCTTTCTCTAGTTGTGGTGAGCAGGGGCTACTTTTCACTGCAGTGTGCAGGCTTCTCATTGCAGTGGCTTCTCTTGTTGTGGAGCACAGGCTCTAGGTGCGCGGGCTTCAGTAGTTGTGACACTCGGGCTCAGTAATTATGGCTCACGGGCTTAGTTGCTCCGCGGCATGTGGGATCTTCCCGGATCTTCCTGGACCAGGGCTTGAACCCGTGTTCCCTGCATTCCCAGGCAGATTCTTAACCACTGAGCCACCAGGGAAGCCCAAACCCATTGATTTTAGTTGGCAATGCCATGACTCTATAGATATTTTGGAATTATTGACATCACTACAATATTGAATCTTTCAATCCATGAGCAATCAATCCATGAGCATGATATATCTTTCCATTTATTTGGGTCTTCATTACCACAATAATGTCTTATGATTTTCTACACAGAGGTCTTGAGCATATTTTGTGAGGTTTATTTCTAGGCATCTGATACTTTTGAAGTTTTGAAAATAGTATTACTTACTTATATGTGGCATATACCTATATATACAGAGAGAGAAATTCAATTAAGTTTTATATATCTACCATGCACTGAGCAACCTTGCAAAACTAAGTCAGTAATTTCACAGTTTGTAGATTCCTTTCAATTTTCTACATACACAATCATATCATCCAGGTATAATGATGGTTTTATTTACTTTTTCCAATCCTTATACCTTTACTTCATTGTCTTGATTGGTGAATGTTGAATTTTATCAAAATTTTTTTTTATTCCTGTAACTATTGAGATAAGAACATTTCCTCCTTCACTTTGTTAATAAATATTGGTGACTACAATGGATAAATGTGTTAAAGCAACCTTGCATTTTTAGAATAAACCCACATTCGTCTGGATGTATTATCCTTTTTATATATTGCTGGATTTTATTTATAATATTTTGTTTGGAATTTTTTAATCTATATTCAGAAGTAAAATTGCCCTACAAATTTCTTTCTCCTAATGTCCTCATACAGTTTTTGTTGTTGTTTGTTTTTGTTAAATACATTAATTTAACAGCTACAGAATGATTCAGATTTTCTTTATATTCTTTTGTCAGTTGTGTTTTTCAAAGAATTTATCATTTTCTTCCAAATTTTCAAATTTACTGACATAGTTGCTTTCATCCTCTTATTGTTTTAATGTCTGCAGGACCTCTATTCTATTCCTTAGATGATATTTGTGCCTGCTTTCTTTCTCAATTGTCTTGCCAGAGGTTTATCGTTTTTATTAGCATTTTTTTAATTTATTTATTTTATCCATTTATTTTTGGCTGTATTGGGTCCTTGTTGCTACGCGCGAGCTTTCTCTAGTTGCAGCGAGCAGGGGCTACTCTTCGTTGCGGTGCACGGGCTTCTCATTGCAGTGGCTTCTCTTGTTGTGGAGCACGGGCTCTAGGCACGCGAGCTTCAGTAGTTGTGGCGAACGGCCTTCAGTAGTTGCGGCACACGGGCTTCAGTAGTTGCAGCGCACAGGCTTAGTTGCTCCATGGCATGTGGGAGGTATCTTCCTGAACCAGGGATCAAACCTGTGTCCCCTGCATTGGCAGCCAGATTCTCAACCACTGCACCACCGGGGAAGTCCTATCAGCACTTTTGAATAATCAACTTCTCACTCTACAGAGCCTCTATTTATTTTCTATTTCATTAATTTCTACTCATATTACTATTTACCTCCTTCTGCTTTCTCTAGATTTATTTTACGGTTCTCATTCTAATTTCCTGAGATAGATGCTTCCTCATTAATTTTCAGCCATTCTTCATTTCTAATATATCCATTTCAGGTCATGCATTTTCATCTAAACACTAGTTTAGCTGTATTGTCCATGTCTCTTTCTCTTCTGTTCTTTCCATACTTTCTGTCTCTTCAAGTTTCATTCTAGGTATTTTCTTCTGATCTATTTTCTAGTTTATTTTCCTTTCTTCAGCTATGTTTAATTTACTGTTAAATCCATCCACTGCTTTTAAATTTTTTGATTATTACAGTTTTCATCTATATCATTTCTATTTGGTTCCTTTCCACTTCTGCTATGTCATTTTTATAGTTTCAAATTCTCTGCCAGATTTTTCAGTTTTGTCTTTCATTGCGTTGAACACAGTTAGCACAATCTGACAGCTGCAGAGCACTTTTGACAGCCTTAGAAAGCAGGGAGTTAAATGTTAAGGTCTGGGGCAGTCACGGATGGGACAGATAAGGCTGAACTAGAGGAAAACAAGTCCTCACAGGTTGCATCACAGCTTTGATTTATCTGGATGGCTTGGGCAGCCTTGATTTCTGAATATGGACTAAGATTATTTCTGGAACGCTAGTGCTCATGGGTACCTACAGAAGCAAAGGAAAATTTTCTCCAGAAGAAGAAAACATCATCCTAGCCCTTACATTTCTTTCTAGAAACAATTTTTCAAATAGAATGTCCAGTAAAAAATGAAAAACAACTGGGCACTAACGAAAGCAAGGTGATAAGCATGAGAAAAGCAGAAACAGAAGACAACAGAAACTAACCCATAGAGGCCGCAGATCTAGCATTGTCCCCACCTCTAAAACTGACAGGGTTAAGATGAAATGGCTATTACTATTTGGCACTATGTCTATCCCATTGTCTTTCTGCTTAATTGGTTGTTGAAAAAAAAATCCTCTTAGTATAATTGTACTGGAGAACCAAAATTTACCTGATTTTTTCCACTTTGTAACATATTGCACAAATCTTAAGAAATCTATACCAATTTCTGGCTAAGATTTAAGGTCAAATACGTTCATTTTTTATTTTTCCTGGCTTTTTCTCTTTAAAACATAAAATTTATAAGAGCAGAGATCTTGGGCTATTTCATATACGTATTATATGATACCTGTTACGTGGTCGGTTTTCAACAAATAATAATTATTGATGATGCTAAAACTACAGTTAACAGCTTGACACTTTAGGTCAGAATTGCTTGTCTCTCCTCCCATTTCCCCAATACACTACAGGAGGGGGCAGAGAACCCCTCAGTGTAAGACACTGAGAAAGGGAAGGGCGATGGCTCAAGTTAGATGGAGTGGAGTCAGATCTAATAAAGGCTGTGGATCTGCACAAAGTATAAACATCATCTGCTTAAAGAATTCAGAAAGTTGCCAGAGTGGTGAGGAATTATTAGTCCAAGACTTGGGATAGGATGGAAGTCTGAGGAGTAAGCCCGGTGTTAGGGGCGACTTAGCTGAGAGGAAGTTGAAGCCCTGCGGCCCAGAGTGAAACCAGGAACAGACGCCCACTTTAGGGCGAGGGCTGAGATGCCTGGGTGAAGCCAGACTAGAGAAGGACTCATGGCCCAGCGCATGGTAGAGAAGTGACAGTGGGCTCTCCATAAAGCCAAGCACAGAGAAAAGGCTACGCCATATGTGAACAGGGGCCTCAAAAATCTCTGACCTCTGACCCAGGGTCTCCACCTGGCTAGAAGCTAGCCTCCTAGAAATCTCCCATAAGAAATCAAAACCCAGGCCTGCCACATATGCTGGTGTGGATCCAAATATTAAAAGATATAATAACTAAGAATTTTTCAGAACTGAAGAAAAACATAAATTTACAAATTATAAATGCATATTGAATCCCAAAGAATAGAAATTCCTCATCTAGCCCCAAAACAATGGAATAACAGCCTCAAAGGGCTGAGAAAACATACCTGTTAGTCTAGACATCTATACCCAGTTAAAAAATCATCCAAGAGTAAAGATAAGACATTTTCAGACATTTGTAGACCTTCATTGAAAGAAGTACCCCAAAACATATGTTCTTCAACACATGGAAAATAAACCAGGTAAGAGTAGGCAACAAGAAGCAACAAGTGGATTTTTTTAGTGTAACGATAGATAAGAAAGACAGCACTCAGAAACTCAGACATGGGTTTCCTGCATGAGGAAAAAGTAATGTAAATTTTAAATGACATTGTGGAGATAAAAAAAAATTTTTTTTTGACAAGCAAGCCTATTTGGGAGGAGTAAATACAACTTAGATTTACTAAAATATCTTTATGAGGTCACACCCAAGGTGCCACATACAATAAATTATGCTCAATCACTGAAATCAAAACAAGATATTTAACCAACCAAGCCAAATTCTTAAGTAAAGCAATGAAAAAAAATAACTGATGGCTTAGAAACTTCCAAAACATGTTGTCAACTTCAGGTAATTTTCATAAAATTGATACATTATAAAAAGTTTAAAGAAGACACAAAGGTTCTCTGCTTAGAACAGGAAGAAGAAGAAACTTAAAATATTGGTGAACAAGTCATTTTCAAGTAATCAGGTCAGGATATTTGCCTTTTTCTTTTCTTTTCTTTTCTTTTTTTTTTGGTGTCTACTTTCAAGTCAGCCATCCTATCTCCCAGTTGCTTTTTGGTAAAGATCTGAGTTAGTAACCGTGCAGACAAGACCTTCTGCAAGATTACAAGCATCTCACCCGGCTGAATTGTTTACACCATGAACAATTTCTCTCTCTCTCCCAGCCCTTTTTTTTTTTTTTTTTCTTTTTTCAAACAGGAAAAACACTATCCTGGCTGACATCCAAGTTCCAAACACAAGTTGTCATTTATAGACGTTGACGAAGTTTTAATGGCGTGAAGCCCCCCCGGAGCAGAGACCAGGCTCGGGGTTGGGGAGCGAGAGTCCTAGGCAGATCCGAGTCCTGACCCTGTCCCATTGCTGAGCCCTGGTGGCCGAAATCCCACCTTTGGAAGTTGGGTCCCAGCGGTAAGCAGTGAGCGCAGACGCACCGCCAGCAGGACGCACCTATGCAACCTTGAAAGCCTCTACCTGAACCCCGTCACCGCCGCTCCAAGTGAAGGGGGCAGGGGCGACTGGGGCGCCCTGAGCCGCCGACGAGAGGGCTGCCCTTCGGAAACTGGAGCCACTGGCCACCCCGCCTCCCGGAACGCGGCCGGCCGCAGCGCGGAGCCCGCGGAAGCTTCCCGCGGCGCCCCATCGGAGGCTGGATGGCCCCGCCAAGGCCCGCGGGCACCGGGACGCCAAGGGCTGGGCGAACCTCAGCCGCACCCCCGTCCCTTTCCGTGAGGTCCCCGCTTCTCTTACCTCGGCGGGGCGGGTGTCCACATTGCCGTGCGGGGCCTAGCAGACGGGGCTGCAGGAGCGTCGACGGCCTCGGGGCCGGGGACTCCCCCCTTCCCCGGGCCCGCGCCGCACGACTGGGGTCCCGGGTGCCGCCGACTGGGAAGCGAGGATGCCCGGCGCCCGCGTCCGCGCCTCGGCCACCCTGGGACCCTGCCCGCCCGGTCCGGGAAGGGCTGCGGAACGAGGAAGCCCGCCGAGCGTATTTTCGGCCCGATGTATCCGGAGAATGCGCAGCTGCCGCCAGGCCGCGCCTTCTGCGAGACGCTTAAGGCCTCCGCGTGTGATTTCCCCAGCACAGAGTTAGATTTCGAAACCAACGAGAAGGCTTATTACCCAACCGCTATTTTCTTGAAGCCTCGGGCACCCAAAGCCTCTTACTGCCCTGAAACACGCCGTCTCCATTCTTCTGCGTCCTTGGACGCCCAAATTCAGGCTCACGAATCATGCCTCTCATCCACCTCCCACCCCCACCACGACCTTTTAAACACAATTTCCCGGTCAGTATATCTCCAGGGTCCACTTCCACCCGCAAGTCTATTCTCTCCTGCATTAAAATAACTCACCAGTCACTATCCAAACCAACGTAGCAAGATTTTGCCTGAAGAGCAGATAAGGACAGCCCAGATTTTTAAAAAATTTCAATCTTGTGGCGGTCCCCTGGTGGTGCGCTGACTTTCCCTAGCACCCACCTCCCATCCCTGCTCTTACCGTGAAAAGATGTGGGCTCCCCCTTATGTCTAAGATTTTGAACCTAAGTCCTTCCCTTGCGCGTTTCCATCCCTGTTTCTCAAAATGGGTAATTCCCAAAACGAACAGTCTTAGATTGGCTTTCTTCATTGCCACAGAAACTAGTGAGACATGTTTGTAAGGGAAACTAGCTACCTTTTCAAAATTAAGCTGCCTTAATATTCATAAACTATATTTTATTTTCATAATTACATTTGACCTTCCCAAATTGAGATTGGAGGCTGAAGAAGCATTCTAGTTCCTCTTTGACACAGGAGGAAATGCCATGCAAATTCTAAGTGGCAGAATTGAGATTTGAAACCAGAATTTTACCCTAAACCCAGGGTTCTTTGTGTTACCCTATTCCACATGCCTAGTCTTCATCAAAGGCTCCAGCCTTAGGCAAACTTAATCTATAGGCATGAATATGAACTTGAGGGGATGGAGTCTGTTTTTCCATACAGTTTACTGATTACCGTGGGGACATTTCTCTGCAGCCCTGACCATCCAGGCTCTCCAGCTGTCTGAAACACTTTCTTCTTATTACTTCAAAATCTCCCCCTCCCTTCCTCATGATTTCTCAAGTGTGTCCTTCAGAAAACTTCTTTCCAATTTTTTGCCCTGAAACTGAAAACCTCTGTTCTTTCTCTATATATCTTTTCTAGTTGAGCTGCCTAGATTGACTGATGTTATTGCTTTGTAATCCCAAAGTTGATTAGAATATTCTGACAAAGTTAAGTAGAAATTATGTATTTACCCACAACTTACTACCAGTGTCATCTACATGCAGTGTATTTTTCTCTACACTCTCAGCAAAGCTATTAGCACCTTCTACTAAGGCACATCCTTATACGTGTTCAGTTCTTCACGTTTTCGAAGCACTTTCACATAAATCTTTTCACCTGAGTCTTATAATAACACGTGAAATAAATAGTTCTGATATTATTACGCCTTCAGTTCAAGTGATTAAAGAAATTGCCTCAAGTCATATGGCTCAGAGCCAAGTGGCAAATCCCAGGTTAGACTCCAAAACGCCTTAGCTTCTTTTCAGTATAAGACCTCCTCTAACTGCCTACACAACTTATTTTTTTAAAAAAAAAGTTAGAAAATGAACACAATATGAAAAGATAATTCGGTAAAAAGTAATTCTCATGGTATCTATTTTTTGAGAATCTGACTGAAATTCTAAAGTGAAGTTATCAAAAAACACTGTCTTGTTCACATAAAATATTTTGTAATAGAGAAAATAATAAATATATCCGTCAAAAATCACTTAATGAAAATCTGCTGTAATCCTTGCACTAATACACAGATTGTTGTACGCAAATGCTCATTCTTCAAAATTTTTCTACTTTGAAGAGATTTCAATAACATCTGTAACTTTTGAAGAATACTATTTATTAGTGCCTATGTGAAATGATAATAGTAAAACTCTGAATCAACATAGAGCTGAGTTTTGAAACCTGAGAATATTTCATTTAATAGATATTTTTCTTTTAAAAACGAGAATTGTCCTTCAACTGAAACCCTTCCTGCTGGGGATGGCCTTTTTCTCAATGGGCTCCAGCAGAATGAGAATGGCAGCATCGTCGTTCTCATCAAAGAGACGAAAATGGGAGAAGTCCAGCTCGTACTTGCACCACTCACTCTTCACAAAGTTCTCAGAAAGCACAAAGATGGTTTTGTGGCTCTTTTCAATGGAGTCAATGATATTGTCGATAATCCACTTGCCAGGAATGAAGTCCCGCTTGTGAAGACACAACTTAAAGGGAGGTCTGAAGTGCTCCAGCTCCTGGACCATGAGGTTCTCCACCCAGTAGGAATCCCGTTCACTGTAGGACACAAAGGCGTCATAGCAGATGTCCCTGCGGGGGGCCTTCCTGGGCTTCCTCTTGGCCTGGAGCCAGGCCCACATCATCTTCATGTACCACAGTCCGTGGAAACGGTGGCACAGAACTCCCACGAGCAGGAGCGACAGGAAAAGGGCACAGCACACGGCAGACACCACGGCTGCCCTGTGGCATTCAGAAGGCGAGAGCCGGGTGTCCCGAACCCGCTGGCCCCGCACGGGGGATGGAGAGTCACACAGGTATTCTTCTGGCCAGTCGATCAGGACCTGGGCCAGGGCCTGCTGCCCCTTTGTGAAAGACAGGGAGTCACAGGAGCAAACGAAACTGTTGCCACCAGCTTCCAAAGTCTTCAGTTTTTGAAAAGAATCAAGTTGCTCCTTAGAGAAAGTTTTATTTTCTTGCTTACGTTCCAAGAAGAAGGAAGTACCTGGGAGCATCTTCGACATGTACCTGAAAATGTAAAGTTCTTTAAGATGTGACAAAATAAAAGACTATATTGCTAACATCTAATATGCCTAGTGTCTGGGAAACATTGAGTGTTAGATTGTATAGTTTGACACTGGATAAATTCAAGTATGTTACCTTTTCTGGCCACTGGTAAGAGTTCAGTAAAGAACCAAGTGTACACTGACAAAGATCAATGTTAGTCAGGTTTTTCTAAAGAAAGCAACATTGTCCCGAGTTTATAGATTATTTTGTCTTAAAATTAAAGTATGTAGGGAGAACCTTTGAACTGATGGTTTCAGTTATTCTCCAACCATCAAATGTTCACTGAGGTCCGAGTATCCTGTGGATTTTAAATATTGAGAAGGGAGATATGGTATTAAGCAAGTTTTGGCAGTTTCAACTGTGAATATCTTTAGTTAATATAAAAGCATGTTTTTAAAGTTCTGTCATTGTGGAAAATTCTCATAGCTAAGCTCTGTTGTTATTACAGTTTCTGTTGGGCCTGGTCTGATCATGGAATCGCAGCCATCCCATTTTCCATTTTCCTGAAGTACAGTCTTCCAGTTCTATATTCAATAACTGATTTTCAAATCTTATTGTTTAATTACTTCGACTTGTTTTACTATTAGTTTTTTCACTGTGGGCCTGAGTGTAAGAGTGTCTTCTGTTACTTGTGATCTCATATGAAGAGCAGTATTTCTGAGTTCTAAATATTTTGGAAACTTGAAAGATTGACAAAACCTTTCAGAGTGAAATTGACCTCTTTATATGTGGTCAAAAGGTACAAATTTCCAGTTATAAGATATATACTTCTGGGAATGTAATGTACAGCATGGTGACTATAGTTAGTAATACTGTTTCAGTAATACTGTTATTATACCTTCAAAAGTTGCTAAGAGTAGATCTTAAAACTTCTCATCACCAGAAAAAAATAGTAACTATGTGAAATGATGGATTTTAATTCAACTTATTGTGATGATTATTTCACATTATATATACGTATATCAAATCATTATGTTATACATCTTAAACTAATACAATACTACATGTCAATCATATCTCAGTAAAACTCGGGCAGGGGGTACACATTGAGATACCACTACATGCCCACTAGAAAGGCTAAAATGAAAGACGGACAATACCGACAATACCGAGGATGTAGAACAACTGAAACTCTCACGCATTGCTGCTGGCAATGCAAAACGATACACCCACTTTGGGAAAGTTTGACAGTTTCTTATCAAATTAAATATGCACTTAATGATGCAACAATCTCAATCCTAGGTAATTACCCACGAGAAATGAAAAAATAAGCCCCCACAAAAGCATGTACTTTATTCAGAGCTAGAAATGACCCAAATATCTATCATCTCATGAACAGATAAAGAAATCGTTGTATGTGTATACGATAGAATACCACTCAACAATAAAAAGGCAGAGCTGCTGAAATATGCAAGAATATGGATGATCTGAAAAGAATTATACTAAGTGAAAGAAGTCAGACACAAACAAATACACACTATAGAGTTCATTTAAATGAATTCTACACAATTCATTTAGATTTAAATTCTACACAAAGCAAAACTATGACAGAAAGCAGGGGTATCAGGGAGCCGGGTTGGGGAGGGGATTGACTGCATAGAGGCATATGGGGACTTTTGGGGGTGATAGAAATGTTCTGTATCATGATTGCGATGGTGGTTACATGACTGTATCTCTTTGTCAAGTTCATCAAACTGTACTTTTTATATTGATAAATTTTATTATATATAAATTATATCAATAAAACCGACTTTAAAACATCCTCTTCTCTCCAAGAGCAAAGGATGGATATATCAGGCCTGCAAAATAGAGGAGCTAACCTTTTGCTTGCCTTTTAGAGAAGGAAGGAGAAAACACCTAATTTCTCTAGCAGGTCATCCTGCCTTGCTTATAAAATGTCTCCTTTTACTTTAATAAGTTTACATTAATTTCTCTCACTTGCAACAAAAAGAGACCTGACTAAGATATTTCCTGATGGAAAGAAAATTGTTTCTTAAGTAACTCAGGAAGTCCAAACTACCTAGAAATATAAAATCTTCTAATATCATATTCAGATGGTTTTTTCCCTTCTGGAATGCTCATTTTCAGCTTTCTGCCTTGGAATACCACTCCACGTGTAATCAGAGCAATTCATCACCCAAATTTTACAAAGTCCATTCCAGGACTAAACTCATCAGACTATAATGATTCCAGAAATTAAGATGTTCCTAGTAAGAATGGTCTAAATGTTCATTTTTTTAAAAAAGAAAGGAAGAAAGAAGAAACAAAGACCAATAAAATCTCTTAGAGTAAAATTGACTGCTTCATCTGTCAGCCCAAGTGACTGGTCTTCTACATTGATTTCAGACTTCTTGGTACCTAACTCCAAGGATTGGAAGCATCAAACTTAAGTTAATTCAGAACAGAAAGTCCATAAAAGTCTTGGTATTTTTTTTTAATTTAGAGAATCTGTGACTATTTCAGGAATCTAAAACTTGGGAAAATGAAAAAAGAGAGGGAAAGAGACTTTACTTCAAGTTCTCTGATGCACTATCCCAGATGCAAAGGGCCAAACCATGAAGATGATATATGAGGTAAGTTTGCATAAGTTAGGTCCAAATATACAAAACTCTCAAGGCCAATGCAAATAACTTTCATCTGTTGCAAGACTGGTAGTAGATGATAGAAAAGGAGATTTCAAATTCACACACAGCTGCTGAATGTGGCTAGATGTAAATTTCATGAGGTCATGGACTTTGTTCTCCTTTGTGCAGGGAAGTATTCCCAGCCCTGAGAACACAGTAGGCACTAATCAACTATTACTTGCTTTTTTAAAAAAATATTTATTTATTTGGCCGATTCGGGTCTTAGTTGCAGCACGCGGGATCTTTTGTTGTGGCACGAGGGCTCTCTAGTTGCGGCACGGGAGCTCCAGAGCGTGTGGGCTCTAGTTGTGGTGCACAGGCTTAGTTGCCCTGTGGCATGTGGGATCTTTGCTCTCCAACCAGGGATCAAACCCGCGTCTCCTGCATTGGAAGGCAGACTCTTAACCACTGGACCACCAGGGAAGTCCCAACTATTACTTGTTGAGTGGTGGATTGACATGCCTTTTCAGAGCATCAGTTGCATCTGGAGGAATGGAGTATGGACATTGCAGACACAGGTGGGCCTGCAAAGGAGAGAAGTCTGACCAGTGGCTTCTCGCCCCAACTTCCTACCCTTGCCGCACAATAGCTGACCTTGTTTAAAGACGAGAATGAAGAAATATAGTGTGTTGTTTCCAAGCACAGAGTCAGACAAAACCATGAGCGAGCAGCTGGTATCATTTTAATATCTGTATGGCCTCATCAGTCAGGCAGAATATGAAAAGAAGGCAGAATTTTATCAATTTCTAAGTTCTTTGGAGTGCCTTGGGAAATATATTGAAATATCTTAAGAATCAAATAACTGCTAAATCCAACCATGTGATGTGGCAGTCTGGGTAGAAGTTGCTGCCTTCCATGTGCATGGAAAAAATGAGCTCATGATAATAACTCAGAGCCAGGGACATGAGCTGTGTGACCACTGCCTTCTCTAGGTTCAGTCCTGTTACAAAGCATAACTAGGGCTCAGTGTGTACCAGTCACGGTCACAGACAAGAATATTGCCAGCTTCTTAGGCCATATCATTGGCCACCTCTCTATGAATGAATTCCCAAATTATGTATGATGATGTAATGGTTTCCTACATGTGTGTAAGTATCTTTCAAAGCCTGGAGGTTGCTGTCTTCTTGGCCATTGTATGGACAGTCATACTTGACCCAAAAAGTTTCTGGATGCAATCTCTGGAAGACTTATAATTAGTATTTATATTAATATTTTGTGTTAAGGAATCTATGAATATTTGGGTTTTAAAGACTTGTCACATTTTAAAAATTTGGTGTGTTAGAGTCAAGGTCAAGCTTGTAATTCCAACTTAAAATGTATATTTTATTTATACTTGTGATTTTAAGTTGAAATTTTTCATTGTTTGTAGAAACACGGATTGAAACATTCATCATACATTGAAACATTTAAGAGAACTTAAATTTTACCATATTTATAAGTGTATTAGTTATATTAGAATTGTTTAAGAACTCAGGAAAGTTTTACTAAGTCAAACGATTGACACTTAAAGAGAACATCAAATATATTACATTTATAAATGCTGCTAAAATTAATTAAAAGTTTAATTAGCTATGTTTGTAAATGGGACCAAACAAAAGCCAAAGTCCCTTTTAAATTGATGTTTAAATTTAGTAGATTTACGAATAGTTAGTCAAACCTAAAAGCTTAAGGAAGGACAAGATTTTTAACTTAGCAAATTTAGTTATTTAGATATTAAATCATAAAGCCAAAGCAAACTCCTGAATTATCTCTTCTGCAGACAAAAAATTATGAGGACTTCTTAAAAAAAAAGCCAACATTGACAAAATTAAATTTGTCACCAAAGAAAAAATTTGCCATGTGTTTCCTTCCTCTTCTACTGCCTATGGCCACGGCTTCCTCCGGCCTGAGTCAGTTACGGCCTCATCTTCTGGTCTGATCCTGTGTGTCCTGCCAGTGTCCTTCTGCTCCTCCCTCAGCTATGGCTTCCTTGAGCTGTCAATCACTGGAACAGATTTGACTGTGTATACATTATTTACCATGTGCCAGCTCTAGCCCTTTTAGATTGCTAAGAGATGATTTGTACTAAATGTTGGTTTATATGATGGGATTAAATCTATGGGATTAAATCCATGGTTAGGGTTAGGGTTAGGGTTAGGGTAGGTTAGGGTAAGGCATCATCAGATCCAGGAACTCCACTCCCTGATCAAATGTGTGAGTCACTGACTTATCTCCCCAACCTTTTGTAAGAAAACCAGTCCCTCTGAGGCTCCCAGCTCACATACGCCATTTGCCCTCATGCCCTCCTCTGTCTCTCACCATCTGCTGACCTCCTACTCCCTTCCTCTCACTTGTCGAAGACTTTGGCATCTGCTCACAGACTTCTTCTTAAGATCTTCCAGGAGCCCAGCTGCTTCATTGTTCACAAAGATGACCCACCCATCACCTCTCGGTTCCTATACCCCCTCGTCCCCCAAGCTCCTCCCCTGCACTACCTTGGTCTCTCCCTGGACCCGGGGATTACAAACAGTTGTCCAAGTTCAAAATGACTAACTCAGCCTCCTGCATCTTGCTCAGAGTCCACTGGTCCCTCCCCTTCCCCCAACCCATTGGTCATCTCCTGCCTTGTCTTTCTTCCTTATTTAGTGTAGATTCAGGCCAATGCCTGGTGCAAGCTGGAGCTCACAGGTGGAAGGGTCAGCAGAACCCAGGGTTCCCATCCTCTAAGCATTCTGTGGAGAGTCATACTTGGCCCCAAATTTCTGGTTCGCTGGGTTCTTCCCCCTTTTTTACAGGGAAAATACCAGCTTGGGTGAGGCCACCGGATGGTCTGAATATGCATGCCTGTTGCACAGGGGCACTGGGGGTGCCAGAAGGAGGTCTTGGGGAATTGGGATGATGCAGTCTTTCTTACCTCAGAATCTCCAAGACACCCTTACCACCCCCGCAAACCCTCTTGCCAGTAGCGTCACCAAACACGGAGTGGAAGGAGAGGGCTTTTCCCTCCCCCCAATCTCCAGGAACCTTCCCTGCCCTTCCGTATGAACAGCTGGTGTATTCTCACTATCATGTAATGGCAAATAGTGTACAAAAAGCTTCAAGCCCTCTCACCCCTGAGTCAGATCACCACTTCTAAACAGAAATTCTAGAGCCATCACTCTCTTTTCCTTATGTTCCTATTCCTCCTGTGTGACAAAGTCCTAAACCTGAAAGGTCCCTATGGACTTAGAGGAGACCAGGCACTCTTATTACGCTTTTCTAGCCAACCCACCTCACCCTCCACCCTCCTCCAGCCACTGGCATTCTCTGCCTCCCCACATGCTCTCGGGGATGACTTTGCCTCTTATTTCGCAGAGGAAATTAAAGCCATCCACAGAGATCCCCTCAACCTCTCACTGCTGAGCTCCTACCCACACCCACCCTCCCCTCCTGCTGCAGTAGGAGAGGGCTCCCTCCTAGAATGGCCGCCAGCCCCACCTGGTTCAGTCGAGACGCTCCCTCCCTGCCATCTCAGGAACCACGTGCTGCTTAGTATCCTTTCTCTCTCCTGTATTTTCCACCGCTCCATCTCAACCAGATCATTCCTACCAGTGTTTACACATCCTCAAGTCTTTTCCATATTTATTTCAAATAAACAAACAAAAACAAATTCTCATCTCCCTCAAGCTTCTCTCTCTCTCCTCCTTCATAGAGTAACTTCTGGAAAGAGCTCTTTATACTTCCTGTCTGTTTCCTCACCTCTTGCCCAGTCTTTAGTCTACTCCAAGCTGGCTTCCACCCCTATCACCCCAACCAGCACTTGCAACGGTCATCAATGACCGCCGTACTGCTAACTCCCAGATACATTGTATTCTTCCTGTTGCCTAACCTGTCAGAACAAATCTCCTTGCTGACACTCCTTCCTTCTTTGCTTCTCCCTTGGCTTCCATGACCCCACATACTTAGGCTTCCTTTTCAATGCTCCTTTACAGACTTATCCTCCCTTACCCTGTTTCCCAAGTCTAGGTCCTAGGCCACTCCTCACTGGCTGCTTTCTTCCTAAGGAGTCTCATTTATTCTCATCTCTATGCCAATACCTCTCAAATTTAAGTCTCCCATGCAGACATCTCATCCGAGCTGCAGACCTAGATGGGCAACTGCCTTCTGGAGACATGCGTCCACGTGGATGTCTCAGAGCATGTCCACTCAGCATGTCCAAATCTGAGGTCATGATACTTCTTGCCAAGTCTGGTCCTCTCTTAGTGTTTTTTATTTCAATATGTGGCACCACCGTCTATCCAGAAGCATCTGCTACAAGATTTAGTTCTGCTGATTTTACCTCGAATCCATCCAACTCCTTTTACTCCCACTTCCATCAACCTAGTTAGAGCTACCTTCACCTCTTGCCTGGACTATGAAAACAACCTCCTGCTGGTCTCACCTGCTTCGCCTTCTCCGTAGCTCCTTCTTCACGCTGCCTCTGGAGAAGCCCCCTCTAATGAAAATATCATGGGAGCTGCTTATGTAATTTTAAATGTCCTAGTAGTTACATTTTAAAAGGTAAGCAAGAAACAGGTAAAACTGATTTTAATTACACTATATTTAACCCCAAATATTACCATTCCAATATGCAAAGATTATGAAAAAAGTAACAAGATATTTTACATTCCTTTTTTACACTGTCTTTGAAATCCAGTTTGTATTTTACATTCACAGCACATTCCAACAAAGACCAGCAACATTTCAAGTGTTCCATACCCATGTGTAGCTAGTAGCTACCATTACTGGACAGTAGAGATCTAGAATGATCTTTTAACAATGCAAATCTGATCATCTCACCCCACCTCAAGTTTAAAATGCTTCTGTGGCTTCCAAATTGTTCTTTGGATTAGGATCCAAGTATTTAACATAGGCTACAAGTTCCTGCAGGGTCTGTGGTGTGGCTTGTGCTTCAAGTTCTGGTCTCTGCCTCTTCTCACCCTCACCGTCTGTGTGCTGCCACATCAACTACATCAGACTTCCAGGTTTCCAGATCCACGGAGTTTCCACCCACCACAGACCCTTTGCATATGCTGTTCCCTGTGCTGTGGATACCATCCTCTACTACCATCCCCACCACCATCACCAGCACCTCCACCACTAGCACCAGCATCCCCACTGCACCATCACCACCACCTCCACCTGCACCATCACCTCCATCATTACAGTATCACCAACACCTCCACCTGCACCATCACCACCACCTCCACCTGCACCATCACCACCTGCCATAGAGACTCTCACTTCTCCTTCAGGTCTCCACTCACTTTCACTTCCCTTACTCTTCAGCCTAGATATGTGTTCCTTTCCTTCATAGCATTTAGCTTAGTTTGTAACTATATCCTCCCACATGTGTGATTAGTGCCTGTCTCTCTCATGAGGCCATAAGAAGAATTGTTTAGCTCACTATTGTATTCTCAGTGCTTACCCAGTGACTTGTATATAGTATGTGTTCAATAAAAACGTTTGAATAAATAAATGAATAAATCAAGATAATGAGGAAATAAAGAACCATAAAATGGGGCACAGAATAGAGCTTGAAGAATGGAGAAGTCAGGGACACTGTCAACGTTGGCAGGGAGGCTCCGAAGCGGGATGGAAGGGCGGGAGCAGATGCTATACTAAGGCTGATCTTGTGTTAATGTCTCCACTTGAAGTTTAATGTATGTTTGTTTAATGCCTGAACAAGTCTATGAGGCAGCCATTATCTGCATTTTAAATTTAAAGAGGCTCAGAAGGGTTCAGGACTTGTCAAGTGACATAAGTAGGATTGGAACCTCCCTCTGTCTGATTTTAAAGTCCCTGCACCACGCATTTCACTAGATCTCCATAGACAAATGCCTATGCTTCATAACCTTGCTAGTTTTACTCAATGAGAATAATACTATTCAATGAGAATGTGACTGAACCCTCAAATAATAGAAAAGGCTAGATTTTTCATAGTGCGTATGTAAGTGCCCCTATTTTGTTGCAAGATTTCTTCATACAAATGTTGACCAAATGCATTGCACAATTCAAGTGTGATTGCCTCATATGAGACACTTAAGCAAAGCAAACCTTGTCTGAAATGATACCATTTACTATTTTGAGAAGGAAGCTAAATGATGATTGTATGGGACCTTCTCAACACCAGTTGACTTTCCCTCCTGTTTAAGCGAGTTTATGCATATAATGTGCTTAACAGAAACCTGGCATACAAAGAGATCAATAACTGTTAGCTGGTATTATCATGCTCATGATCGTTATCTTTCCTGGCTCATAACAGCTTTTCCCTTATTTCCTGCATACTTACTAAAATATAGGTTCATAAGAATATGCTATTCCAGCTCTAAAGGACTCACGCGAATCGCTGCCATAAATCAGCTTCTGGACTGAATCAGTTCAGCCGCCCACCGTGGCCCATGCACCACAGAGCACAGATCCAAAGCCGAACCCGACTGGTTTCCAGGGCTCAGCATAACAGAGTCCTACCCCTCGTCCACAGCGTTATGGGGACAATGGAGCAAAAGGGCCAGAGCTTTGTCGTCGGAGAGACTCGCGTTCAAACCGCTTCCACATGCTAGCGTTATGACTGAGCAGATCACTAGACTCAGTTTTTACATCCGTTAAAGGGGAATGATAACTCGTAGCCAGGGTATAATGCCCAGAAGCTGGTACATGCTCAGTGTTAGCTATTATTTTTTAAGAGGCATTTAAACTGTGGGAACTTAGTTCCTGCTCTAGTTTGCTGTAGGTCAGCCAGTCTAATCCAATTGTTGATGGATCAGGAGAAAAATAATGAGAATGGGGGAAGGAATCTCACACAGTCACTTGCTCTGCCCACAGCCACCTTTCTATTTCCTGATTCAAGGGGCCATTGCCCCCAGCCCCCCAGTATCTGGGGGGACAGCAGAAATATCACCTCGACAACCACGAACCTGCCATTGCTACAGTGGGGTCTGGTCCTCCCTTAACTGTCCATCTGTCCAACAGTCCAGATTGACTTTTAGAAAGTTAGGATACTATGACTCTTGTTTGTTGTGAGAAATAATATTTCAAAGTCTTTTTAAAATAGGTCTTCCGTGAAAGTACAGTAGGGAGGCAGTGTGTGCTGTGGTTACAGATAGAGGTTGTGGGCCCCCTTGCTAACTGCGTGATCCTCTCCAGTTATCACCTCTGTAAAATGAACTTAATAGGGTTGTTATGACGATTAGGCAAAGTGCCTTCTGCAAAGCACAAGCAGTGCCTGGCCTTTGGGAGTGCTACGAGTTGTTTGTCAGTAGAGCCAAAAGAATAATTGTATTCATTTTGTGGAAAATCAACTGGAGAAATGAAGCTGCCTGTCCGTATCTGTGCACAAACATTCAGCATATGAATAATAATAATAGGTGACAAAAGCACACAGTGGTGGGGTGGATGAGAAGAGAAAGCAGGCTGTGGCTCTGCTGACTGAGGAACTCTTAGACCCATGAAATTGCAGAACTCAAAGATGTGCTGGCAGATAATAAAAATTCCGAGATAAAATTAAACAATATGAATGGGTGTGGATATCCGGGTAGATTTTTTTCCCCCCACTCTTTCCTGAAAAAGCATTTGTTTCTAATCTTAAGATGACTGCCAGGAAAACTACCAGATAACTGTTGCCACTCAGATAATCAGATCCCAAGCCTATCTTTCTGGTCCAATGAGGGCGGAAGACCCAATAGGTGAGGAAAGGCTGTATCCAATGTCAACCAAATATAAAGTCACCGACCCTCCCCCCATGTCACTCTCAAAAGAAGCAGGCGTTATCAAGAAAGAATTATTCCTTGAGGGACCTGGAAAGGACTAACTGACCAGAAATTCTGTATGAAAATGATGCCATAGAGAGCGTTCACTTGGACGAATAAGCCCCTTTGATAAAAGGTAAATACACTAAGGAATGTAAATATTATGGGGCTTCCGACCTTAAGATGAATATTGTTTCCCTCTTACCAACTAGAGGAGCTCAGTTTCTCTCAGAATATGAGGGTTTGATGACACAGGTGGAGGTGAAAATTGGGAGCAAAGGGTGTGGCCTCAGGCAGGTTCAACTGGGACAATGAAGGCAAAGTATTAGGGAAGAGGGGGGGACCCCCTCAGAAGCAGAGAATAGAGTCCAGGAAAGGGGAGGAGACAGAGGAAGGAGGAGGGGAGGAACCCACTCCAGGAACCCACTCCAGGAAACCCACTCCAGGGGAGGAACCCACTCCATTTGAGAACACGTTTTGCCTCTTTGTCAAGGGACGGCTCCAGGCCACAACCGAAGGCCCAACAATAGCATACTGTTCCTTTTGGAGGAGAGAGACCTAGGACTGCTCTGGGAGGGGAAGGTCGCTGCTCTCCTTTCCAAGACCGCAGGCCAGCTCTGCTGAGGAAGCTTCCCTGCACCGCGGGCACACAGGAGGATTAGTTCTGCTTGAAATCTCAGAAACTTGCACAACTGGACCAACCCCAGCTCTGCCAGGAAGCGGGCAGGACAACTCTGTCTTGCCGCAGGCTGTCCAGGGAGTGACTTCAGTCAGATTCCACTCTTGCATCACATGTTTCCAGAAATTTCAGTTTTAGGAAATGAAAGCGACTGCTCTGGGGGACCTGAACTTCCTATTGGAAACACTCCATGCCCAGCACAAGCCATCATGCGGGAAGCCAACCCAGAAAGGGGCGGCCTGCAAAGGGAGGGTGTCAAGAGACCAGGACTGTCAGGCACCTATGAGGGGCCAGACATTGGCTTTCTGTTGACAACGTTTACTCAGCGTGTCCTTCTGTCAGGCATGGAATTAGTTGCTGGGGTGAACAGCACAAAGTCATGGCCCCTGCCCTTGAGAAGCTCACAGTTTTAAAAAGGAATAAATTTAACAAAACAGAAACAGACTTACAGATACAGACACCAGACTGGTGGTTGCCAGAGGGGAAAGGTGTGGGTGAGAGGCAAAATGAGTGAGGGGGACTAAGGGGTACACACTCGTAGGAATAAAATAGATAAGATGCAAGGATGTACTGAACAGCACAGGGAATATAGCCAATATTCTATAAGAACTTTACATGGAGTATAATCCATAAAATTATCAAATCACTGTGTCCTACACCTGAAACTAACGTAATATTGTAAGTCATACTTCGATTGAGAACAAAAACTCACAGTCTTACAGGGAAGACATAAGTTGTGCAAGTAATTCCAAGAGGGACAACATGAACGTTACACATAAGGCGAAAGTCTCTCAGCATCCCTGTAAAAGATTTATGAACCCCATTTTTCAGATGGGCACACCGAGGCCCGTAGAGGTCAGAGAAGCTAGTAAGAAGCACAGTCAGGATCTGAACTCCAGTCACCTAATTCCATAGCCCATGTTCTTTCTATCCGCTGCCTTTCAGTCTCTACCATGTGCATATCACCAGGGTGAGAGCTTGAAAAACTATTTACTCTGAGCTTCATACCTTCCGAGGGTGAAGAGCTACGCAAATAGGTGGATTTGCCAAGAGTAGTAGAATGAAAAAAGGCGACAGGAAGTGGTGGCCCCACCCTCACTGGGTCAGTGGTCTTCTGCGTGTCAGTCAGTGTTTCTGGGCCTCAATTTCTTGGGGGTTGTTAAGAAGATTAAATTAGATGGTGGATGTGAAAAGTAGTTTGTAAGTTAAAACCACTGTTCTCATGCTTATTATTCTTACTACTACTTTTCAGCATTGGAAGATACAGTAGTACCTGCCTTGGGAGCAAAGAGCAGGCGTGCTTGCTGCCCAGTTGGAAAGGTTTGAGTTCCCCAAGCTCAGGGATCCTCTGCTGTCATACAACCCACTGTGTGTGCAGGTGTCACGGGGCCCTCGTCACCCGGCCCCATGGGAATCTGGGCTCAGTGAACCATGCAAAATGCTGGTACTCTAGCTGCTGCCGTTGCTGTAAGAAATTATCCTTTGTCACTGGTCTCCCGTGTTCTGCCAGCATCCATGGGACTGTGACAAGCCAACTGGTTAGCTTGCCTTTGGAAGGTGGAAAAGGCAAGGAAACGGACTTTTCTCCGGAAAGGATTTTAGCCCAGTGTCCGACCTCCAAAACTATAAGATTAAAATTTTTTTCTTATCTTAAAGACACTAAATTTGCAGTAATTTGTTAAAGCAGCAATAGGAAACTAATACAGCACTGTCCAGAAGTGATCGTATCTGAGGTTTTACCCCAATTGCAAGCTAACCAGTCAAGGAATGACCTTGACTCTGACACTCTGGTCTCCTTCTTTCATTTATTAACACACTTATGATTATATTGGGCCCCCCCCAGAGAATCTAGAATAATCTCCTCATTTCAAAACCAGCTGATCAGCCTCCTTAATTCCATCTGCAGCCTTAATTCCTCCTTGCCGTGTAACATAACATATTTACAGGGTCTGGGGATTAAAATGTGGATGTCTTTGGGAGACGATTATTGTGCCTATCACAAGTAGTAGGAAAGGAATCCACAAGTGTGACGGTTGACAGAGGGAAGCCACTTTGCAATATAACATTGTCACAAAATATCTACATGTTCGAGTCTGGCTGTCCCAATTTCCTGCATTTCTCAGGACAATTATAACCATCACTATGAAATAAATCCTTATGAAGTTCCCTACATGAGAAATGGCTTTACTGTAAATCAAGGCCTGTCCTCATGGCTTTCATTCTGAGGCTCTTATTTGACAACGAGAGTCCACTACGTGACTTCCTGTTGGTTATGTAGCCTATGTTGTAAACCAGACTATTCCAGACATACTCTCCAAGTTTGGCAAAAATACTAACAGCCAATTTCTCATGACACGGTTAAGACCAATGAAAGTTTTGTTTTATTTATCTGGATTAAGAAACACTCATTTTATATTGTCCTATTTTTTGCTTTAGCATAAATTTAGTTCCTACCATGGATCAAATCATATCATCCTTGTGCATAATGAGAATTGGAACTCAGTAAGAAACTCATGACAGAGTTTTAGTTGCTTTAGACTTTTCAAAACATACTATATTTAACATGTTATATTTAATGAATAATTTATTATAGGCAAGTGTCTCTCTCTTAAGTTAAACAAAACAAAGTTCTTTTCCATTTATTCGTTCATCCACTAAATATTTATTGAGTGCCCACTATATGCCAAGCAATGCTGGGGAATTAGAAGCGAACAAAACAAATCTCTACCCTCATGGAGCTTAATTCTTGTCAGGTGGGTGGGTAGGCCAACATGGCGGCGTCACTGGGTCCCCTGCTCAGGGTCTCATCAAGCTGAAATTCAGATACTGACTGGGGCTTTCACCACAGCCTAAACCAGGAAAAGAGTCCTTCCAATATTTCTCAGGGTTTTGGCTGAATTCATTTCCTGAAGCCGTGGGTTGAGGATTTGTTTCTAGCTCAGGGTCACTGTTGGCTCCTAGGGGCCATGTGAGCATCTCCAATACAACCATTTACTTTATGACAGCTGATACTTCAAAGCCGGAGGCACAGACAGAGTCTGCTAGCAAGACAGGGGTCTTATACAACGTGACATGATTATAGGACAGACACCCCATCACGTTCACCGCATTCTATTGGTGAGAAGTAAGTCACAGCTCTTGCCCATACTCAAGAGGAGAATATTATACAAGGGCATGAACACCAAGATTTAGGGATCGTGGGGACCAGCCTAGGGTCTGTCTGTCACATTGGGACCCAGGATGAGTCCAGAGGGGCCAGTTGTTGTGCACAAGGGAAACTCTGGAACACGGCCCCATCCTACATGTCCAGAGGGCAGAGAAATGGAAATATTTGGTGAGTAACATTAATGACCTCCACAAACAAACATGTAAATATACAACACGTCAAGTGATAATAAATACTATGGAGAAAATAAAGTAGTGTAAGGGGAGAGGGATTGATGGCATGTGGGAATGGGTATCAATCAGGATAGCTTAGGTTATGCTGCTGTAACAAACATACAGAGACCCCTGAGGGTCCAGACAAGTCTCCAGGGAGATTTTGCTCTAGGTAGTGACTCAGCAATTCAGGCTAATGTAAGCTGCACCCACCTGTGGTCAAATCATCTGGAACATGTGGTCTGCCCTCTCACTGCAGAAGAAAGCAAACATCAATATTACACATTGACTCTGAAGTGCTTCAAACCAGGAGTGATGCGACTTGTGCTCAAATTCATTATCCAAAGCTTCAAAAGTTCATAAAAAACAGAAGTAAAACCAACGCAAAACTTAAGTAGGAATTAGTAACCTCACTTGTCTTGCAAAACTAAGTTACAATAAGTTTTGCTTGTATGACGACTCAGGAAATTCTCAAGTCTAGTCTCCGTCTGTGTTTGATTTTAACAAAAGCAATAAAGGGCAAGGAAGTATAGTCTCCACGTGGGTGATAAGGTGAGACCAGGATAGAAGCTTAAAGGGAGAGAGGGAGTATCATGGGGACAGGTAGGGAGTGAGTGTTTTGGCTGGTGAGAAGAGCAGGTGCAAGGCCTTGGAGGCAGAAGCTTTCTTGGTGTCTTTGAGAGATGGTAAGGAGGCCAGTGCTTGGAATAAAGTGAGAAAGAAGGGCAGTGTGGGAGATGGGGTGGTGGGAATCATGTCATGCAGGCTCTTGGCGGTCATGGCTCTCAGGTGTCATGGAAAGCCACAGGTGGGTATGGCGTGCAAGTGTGACACGGGCTGACATATTGAAAGTTCCGGCTCCGGTTGCTCTGTTAAGAATAGACTATCTCAACACCTTGTCATTCAAACCAAAAGCCCACACACTCCATAACCCAACCTTTGTAGGTGGGGCAAGCAGAGCTCTCTCAAAGCTTGTCTCTCTCAGAAGTCACTTGTAATACGTCTCTGAGTATTGGATCTTGGCATTATTTTAGGTACTCTTTCAGAATGTATCAATTCTCCATTTCACCTTGAATAATTATTGGGCAGAAGCTTCCTATCCAGTCATTCTTAGAGATCTGATCCCATTTGCAAATAGTCACCTTTCAACGATGTGCTTTTTATGATACCATCAGCTTCGGAGGTTCTGTAGAAAACAGAGAGAGTAGGTATTTGGTTGTCTCTTTCTGAATCCCAGGCTGAAAGACAAGCCTCTATTTGAGCATGCCCTTCGGTGGCAGAGGGAAGCGTATGAGATAAACGGCCATGCGGCGCCTGTTAAATCTTCTCCTGGAAACGAGCACACTGTCACTCTGCCCACATTTCACAGCCAGAGCAAGAAATCAGGCCAAGCCTGACAATGGGGCGTGGAGTATATCCCACCCACAGGGGGTGCTGTTCAGAGAGGGAGTGGATATGATCTACCTCGGTCACTAGATCAAGTCAGTCTGGTCTGAGATTCCTTAGGAGGTCTTCAGCTTAGAAGCGCAAGTTCCAGCTGAGCGTGGGGCTCTTTGGGAAGGAGGAGAAGGTGGCGAGGGCCCAGTCACGCTGTCACTCACTCTTGGAGGAAGAGTGAGGCCAGGAAGAGGAGTGGTTGTGAGGAGCAGAGAAGCTCCGGGTCACAGCGTCTGCAGTAGGAGAGGTTCACGAAGAGAGGTGGTCTGCAGGAAGTGAAGGTCAGTTGCCTCAACGAGAGACGGCCAATGCCACTGGGGCTATCTTCCAGCCACTGACCTCCTGCTTCAAGTCACCGGGATATGGTAAAAGCAGCAGAGCCAAGTAACGTCTGCAGCTCAGCCTCCAGCTTTCGCTGGTGTGAGCTTTTCAGTCCCATCTCACTTTGCTGTGCACAGGTCACTGTCATTTGTTGGACTGCTGTGTAGCACCTCCCAGGGGCTAGGCGCCTCACTGAGGTGGGGGGAGTGGGGAGGGGGGGAGGTGTGATTCAGGAAGGGGCACGAGGCACTTGTATCCGTACATATGCTGAAAGCAGGATGCCCAGTAGGAAGATGTCTGAGGAACAGGAAGCCCTGCCCTGGGCCCTGTGTCCTGCTCAGTGGCTGAGGTTGGGCGGGGACCAGCTTTGGTCTCTCCCAGTCCTAAGTTTCCATGACCACACCTCTGTATTAGGCCAGCTTTTCTCACAGGAATGACCTGAGAAAAACAAAAGGCAACAAAACTTCAGTATTTAAAACATCGTGTTTTAGCAACAAGGTGGGGCTATTCCACAGTTTATTCTTTTGGCAACAAAACACACAGCTGAGTCTTCCTCTGGCTGACTCACGGCTGCTGACTCAGCTTGGGTTTAATATCACATCAAAGACCCCAGTGGTCATGTTCTCACCTAGGGTGATCAACTATCCTGGTTTCCTCTGGACTGTCCTGGTTTTAGCCATGAAGTCTCACGTCCTAGGCAACTCCTCCATCCTGGGCCAGTGGGGTGGCTGATCACCCAACTCATCCTTTTTTTTTTTTTAATTTTTATTTATTTTTAAGTTTTTACAATGTAGTGTTAGTTTCGGGGGTACAGCAAAGTGAATCAGTCATACATATACCTATATCCATTCTTTTTTAGATTCTTTTCCCATATAGGTCATTACGGAGTACTGTGTAGAGTTCCCTGGGCTATGTAGGTCCTTATTAGTTTTCTATTTTATATATAGTAGTGTGTATATGTCAATCCTAATCTCCCAATTTATCCCTTCTCCCCCTTCCCCCCTAGTAACCATAAGCTTGTTTTCTAAGTCTGAGTCTGTTTCTGTTTTGTAAATAAGTTCATTTGTATCATTTTTTAAGATTCCACATATAAGCAATATCATATGGTATTTGTCTTTCTCTGTCTGACTTACTTCACTCAGTATGACAATCTCTAGGTCCATCCATGTTGCTGCAAATGGCATTAATTCATTCTTTTTTATGGCTGAGTAATATTCCATTGTATATATGTACCATATCTTCCTTATCCTTTCATCTGTCGATGGACACTCAGGTGGTTTCCATGTTCTGGCTATTGTAAATAGTGCTGCAATGAACATTGGGGTGCCTGTATCTTTTCGAATTATGGTTTTCTCCGGATATATGCCCAGGAGTGGAATTGCTGGATCATATGGTAGCTCTATTTTTAGTTTTTTAAGGAACCTCCATACTGTTCTCCATAGTGGCTGCACCAATTTACATTCCCACCAACAGTGCAAGAGAGTTCACTTTACTGCCCACTCTCACCAGCATTTATGGTTTTTAGATTTTTTGATGATGGCCATTCTGACTGGTGTGAGCAGATACCTCATTGTACTTCTGATTTGCATTTCTCTAATAATTAGTGATGTTGAGCATCTTTTCATGTGCTTTTTGGCCAACTGTATGTCTTCTTTGGAGAAATGTCTATTTAGATCTTCTGCCCATTTTTTGATTGGGTTGTTTGTTTTTTTAATATTGAGCTGCATGAGCTATTTGTATATTTTGGATATTAATCCCTTGTCAGTTGCTTGGTTTTCAAATATTTTCTCCCATTCTAAAGTTTGTCTTTTCGTTTTGCTTATGGTTTCCTTTGCAACTCATCCCTTCTAGTGGATTCCGCAATGAACTGCAGGATGCTGCTGGGGCAAATATGTGGATTTTAGCATCAGGTAGACCCAAGTTCAAATCTTTATGTGTGCTACGTCACTTCCAAGCTGTGCGATCTTAGGGAAGTTACTTGTTATTCCAAAACAGAGACAGTATTTACCTTGTGTGATTTGTTACAAGGTCTGTTACAAGGTTCTCACCTCACCAGTCACCGTGTCCCCATCACTCACTTTCTTCCATGTTACTGGCCTCTGTTCTCTTCCTCAAACACACAAAGCTCTCTGTCCCCCTGTGCACTTCCTGTTCCCCTGTCAGGGAGGCCTGGGTATTCCCAGACAGGATCCTTCTTGTCATTCAAGTCCCTGTTTACCTGTTCCCTCCTCATGAGGTCTCCCCTGCCCGCTCACTCAGGAGTCCCTTTCCCAACACTCCCAGGCACTCTTTGTCTTCTCCCTGTTTCATTTCCTTCCGAAATGAGCTGGAATTGTCTTGTCTATTTATGACGGGGGCAGGCAACCTTCTAAAGTGGCTCCCGAAGGCCCCCACTTCCTACTACTCATCTCCTCCCCTTGAGTAGGGGGCAGGACCTAGGAACTTGCTCCTAACAAAGAGAATACGGCAAAGTGATGGCAGGTCACTTCTGAGATTATGTCCTAGAGGCATGACTTCTGTCTTCCCTTTCTCTTCCGATCTCTCTCTCTCTATTTCTCTCCCCCACCCCCAGCCCGCTTGCTTGTTCTGCTGACGCGAGCTGCCCTAATGGGGAGGTGCATGTGGCCAAAAACTCAGGCCAGCCTGCAGCCAACAACCAGCAAGACACTGAATCCTGCCAACAACTACATGAATGAGCTTGGAAACAAATTCTCCCCCAGCTGAGCCTTGAGGTGACTGCAGCCCTGACTGACACCCCAAACGCAGCTGTGAGAGAAACTCTGAGACAGAAGGCCCCAAGCTGAGCTGTGCTGATTCCTGACCCGAAGAAGCTGTGACATAATAACTGTTGTTATTTTAAGTCACTAAGTTGGAGGTCATTTGTCAGGCAGTAATCAAGAACTAAGGCAGTGATGTATCATTTTTTTTTCCCCCTCTAGATTATTAGCACCCTGGTAGAAGGGAGCATGCCTGTCTTATTTACTGTGGTATGTCCAGAGCACAAAACAAAGTGTGGCACACAATAGCTGCTCAATTTTATTGAATGAGCAAATCATGAGGACACGGGCTACCTACAGGGCACGTCAGGACAGATGAAACAAATATTTGTTGAATGAATGAGTAATTTAGTGGCCAATTAAACGTGAGGAGGGTTGGGAAGAGAGAGTGTCTGGGCTGACTTATCTGTTAACTATCAAGCACCTAGGCCCCTACTGTGAACTCAGAAGGTGGTAAATGAATAAGTTAGTAAATGAGCAAACTCAGGCATAGATTTAAGGTAGGGATAGATTAGAAGTGATAAGTTTCATGTTGACACATTGAGAAATATGGGTAAAATGTCTAACAGGCATTCAGAAATAAATCTAGCTTTTCATAGAATGTTAAATGAGAAAAGCAATTCACGGAATAGTGTGTATATCCTATTTTTGTAAAAACACATATACACGAGTCTCAAAGGAAACATAGCGAAATGCTGACTGCTGTTTGTGGGTGCTAGGATTACAGTGGTTTTCTTTTCTTTTTTTTTTTTTCCTTTTGCTTATCCATATTTTCTACAACAGACAGAACAAACAATAAAGGTATTTCCACTTATTCTTAAAACGTTGAGAAAGAGCCACGATGGATTTAAGTCAGTACCATGTAAGAGGTCATTCCCAGGGTGGAGAAGTAACACAGTGAGAGGGAGAAGAGAGGATTACGGTTGCTGTGGGCAAAACCCCCAGCATTTGTAAAGCAAGATTTCTGGTTGGGTCAGAGAAAAAGCATTTGGTGTTGACTGTCAGCAGCATGGCCACCTCCTCTGCGGCCAAGCTCCCTCTGCCTGCCCTGACAGCCCCCTTCTCTGAAACATGTCTCAGGCCTGCCCTTCAAATCCATTTCTGGCCACACCCCAGCCTAATCTGTCTTTTTCTCACACTTGCACGTCTACTGTTTCCTGCTAGCTACCAGCTTTTCCCAGCCCCGGAGGCTGTCTCGCATTTGACACGTAGAGTAATATCCCACGGTTGTTTTCATCATCCTTCTCATTGTAGCCTGGGCATAAAATCGTGAGCTTAAGACTGCTTCAGCCTTCATCTCATCCCCAGTTTAACTTGACCAGACTTTCACTTCCCATCAGGAAGTGAAACATAGGAAACCAACCTATTACCTCCTCCAGTATAACCACTATCCACTTCTCCAAGTTCTGTTTCAGATTTACTCCAGCAATGATCCCTTTCTTGGCTACCTGGGCTTCAGGCCTACTAGTTACTCTGGCAAACTGTTTTTGAATAGCTATTCAGTAATTGACATATATTTGTGCCTGTGACCTTAAACCTTATTTTTCTGAAGTAGAAGCAACACAGGGAGCACACCCTGTGTTTGAGGAACCAGGTTGGGCTCCTAGGGCAGACACATACCACAGGGACTGCGAGCTGCATCCAGTTCCCCGGGATGTAGAAGCCTGTCAGCGTGGGTGCCGGCCGGGTACACGGAACAAGCACTCAACTTTGAGGAACTCCCGGAATGGAGGGGCCGCAAGTCATATTTCCACTGGCACTGCAGGGCCTTCTCCCCACAAGGAGGCCCAGGCCTTGTTGGCTGTGTGGGGTTTAGACTCCATAAACCTCTGCAACTAGGGGGGAAATAAAGAAACCCTCTCCAAGACTGTAGAGCGTGGTTACACATTAGGAGGGCTCAGCGGCATCTGCTACCCGTTGCTCGGACAAGTGAAAGCCTCTCTTTCCCCGAGTGGGACCACGTGACTGGTTCCTGCCAACCAGCTGTAGGCGGAAGTGACGTATGGGCGTACTGTACGTCACTGCCGGGGCCAAGCCCGGAAGAGCAGGCTGGGTCTTGTCAGACCCTCCTGTGGATGTAAACGGGGAAGCTGCTTGCGGAGACGGTCAAGTCACAAGAGCACAGTGGCCTCGCTACTGAGTCCCACCAGAGGACAGTTGCCCTGGAGTGTCATTAGGGCCTGTTTGGGGATCCGTTTGTTTCTGCAGAGTAACCTAGCCTTTCCCAACTAATACACACTCAGCCCTGGATTTTGACACATTATTCTGATTTAATGAACTTTTTCAATTAAAGAAGGAAGGCAAACAAGTGGTTGGTTTCTTTTCAGCAGCACTGTGGTTCAGGAATAGGTGATGGATTGGGGGACGTGGCCTAACCCAGCGCTGCTTGCTCCTTTTGTGGCAGGAATTGCTTTTCATATTGAAATAGACTCAGTGGTCATGTTTCGAGCCAGTGTTGCAGCCCACCCAGTCCTGAGGTCACGGCGCTTGGTCTGTTCCTTCCATTTTTGTTGTTGTCCCTTCCATTTTTTAAACATTGTCAATAAGTTCTACATCTACAGCGAATGAATAAACATCCAATTGGAATAAACATCCATCCAGATGAAATGACACTGGGTAAAGTTTTTGTTTGTTTTCAGTTTCTAAAGTAAGAGTTTTCCTTTATAAATACTACATACATTCTAGGTAGACAAATAAATACATTTTATTTTACTGACATCTTCTCCATACTCCAGCGGGAGTATTAAGTTGTTCAAACGTCTGGGTCACACAGAAATAATTACTTTGAAATGTTAAATAGAGTTTGCATAAATATTATATGTATCTTTTTAAAGTTGTATTTAAAAGGTGATTTTTATAATACTTGCCCTGTATTTTAACTAATTGTAACTAGACTGCATTGCATTTTGTATGTTGCCTACGAGTGTTTAAAGATATTCTTATATGCCTTTAATCCTAGCCCAAGTAATTACTACATACCTCATTTTATAGGATTTTTATTAGGGAATGCTTAGTGAAAGTTTCACTTTGCCTTTGCCTTTAAATTATGTCATTTTATAGCACAATGTAAATTTTATTAGGACTTTAGCATTTGTTTTTAACATACTTACTTTCACCATTGTTAAATAAAATATATTTTCCCTTAAGATTTAATTAAAAGTTTTGGGAGGAGGTGGAGTGATAGTATTTACATGCTTATACTAGACAATCCAAAAAATATATATATCAATACAAAATAGGAAATGAAAATCACTCACAATCCCACCCACCAGATGCTGCAACCTCCCACTGCCCCTGCCCCAAATTCAGTATGGGCTCATACTGTGTATAAACTGTATCCTACCTCTTTCATTGCCTATGTCGTTCTCTCACAATGATTTTTAGAGGCTTCCTCATATTCCTACATCTGAATGTACTGCAATTTAAACCTATTCCTATCGTGGAACATTTATTTGCAATTCATCAGTGTTGTAAACACTGTAATGAATCTGCTCATACATCATAGGCAGAATAACAACCCTGCCCCAAAGATGTCCACATGCTAAACCCTGGAACCTGTGAATATGTGACTGCATAGCAAAAATATGCGACTTTGAAGGTATGATTAAGTTAAGAACCTCGAGATGGGGAGTTAATCTGGGTGGAGCCAATCGAATCAATCACGAGTCCTTAAAAGAAGAGAAACTTTCCCAGCTGTGGTCAGAGAAAAAGATGTGACAATGGAAGCATGGTCAGAGGGGTTCCACGTTGCTGGCTTTGAGGATGGAGGAAGGGGGCCGTGATCCAAGGAATGTAAGCAGCCCCTAGAAGCTGGGGCAGTCGAGAAAGGAGCAGATTCTCCCCTAGAGCCCCCACAAAGGAGCACAGCCTTGCCAACACCTTGATTTTAACCCAGCAAGACTTTGTTGGATTTCTGACCTACAAAACTGTAAGATAATACATTTCTGTTGTTTGAAGCCCCCAAGTTTGTGGGAACTTTTTACAGCAGCGATAGAAAACTGATTTTTGTGCACAATTTTTTTTTACTGTTTTCCTTGGGAGTCAATTCCTAGAAGAGTTTTCAAGGTACCTAATACACATTGCCCACCAACTTACCATCTCATCAGCAATGTACAAATGCCTGCTTCACTTGCCCCTTCCCACCCTGAGACTTAAGTTCCTATGTATCCTGTTGTTTCATGTTCTTTCATTTAAACTGGTGATAGCAATTATATGGAATACTGAAAGTAGCCAATTGAGGGTTTACTATGTGCCAAGCACTATCTAAAAGCTCATTCATTAAATCTTCCCAGCAACTCTATGAGGTATGTTACCATTATTATCCCCATTTTACAGAAAGAGTAAACTGAGGCATGGGAAATTTAAGAATGTGCTAAAGCTGGAGTTAGACCCCACGAAGTCTGGCCCCAAAGGGGATGTTCGTTGATGAGTCTCCCATTAAAATCAAAGCTCCTGATAGGCAGGGTCAGCCTCCACCACCTTACTTACTCTACTTACTGACTCTTACTCAGGTTTTCCCCGGTGGTAACATAATCCAATGTAGTAACAGTTGTCATGAAGAGCTCTGTACATGGAGATTGGTATGTAAGAGCATGTATGTATGTATGTGTGTTTAGTATGTAAGGAACTGTGGTAATTCTCCTGCCTTTGCTTTTGGTCAGCCACAGAATAATCGAAGTATTCCCTAATTATTAAGACTCACTTCTTTACTTCCAGATACTTATGCTCACACACGCCCCTCCCACTCATTCCTTTCCACACACCCCTGTGTATCAGACACTACGCCAGGCACCAGAGACAATACTGAACCAGACAAGAGAGGAGGGCTGTATTAGCGCTGATGCAGTAACACAGACCCCACACAGCAGTAGCCAAACAAGAGAGAACTTATGTGTCCCTTCCCAGTGCAGTCGGAGCCCAGGGCTGTGAGGGCAGGTGCCTCTGTGGTGTCGGAGACCAAGGTTCCTGCTCTCTTGTTGCTCTTCCGTCCCCTAGAGCAAAGATCAGCAAACTTTTTCTGTAAAGGACTGGAGTAAACATTTTAGGCTGTGCCCTGTTTGGAAGAGGAATGAGGAGTGGCTGTGTTCCAGTACAACTTTATCCACAAAAACAGGCCAGAGGCCATGATGTGCAACCCAAACCTGGGCGTCTTGTCACTTCTCTCATAAATAGACCTATTCTGCTCAGGTCTCTGCCGTCCCTCCCACCATGGGCGGTGAAGTGCCCCTGTCCGTCCAGGCTCAGGTGCCTGTGACACCCAGGGGCCCCACCTGCCCCCTCTCTGCCCGGGCCTCGCCCTCAGCACGCACGCAGCAGGCCCAGCGCTCTCCCACCTTGGCCTCGTGTCCCCGTGTCCGGCTCCCCACAGCTGGCCTTCTCCACTGCCACCTCCGTCTCCCGTGTCAACTGGCTGCGGCTGGAACAGCTGAGGACAGCACAAGGGTCATGGGCTGGATGCAGCCCTCAGGGCTCCCTCATCTGACGGGTGCCCCAGCCTTTGACCCAGCCTGGGCCACTGCCTCCCCGCTGGGCCTCTGACCTCTTCAGCGATTCCGCCTCAGTCTTCTCTGCCGCCACCTCCTCTTCTAAACACGGGGGCCCCTGGCTAAGTGCTCAGGACCCTTCTCCTCCCCGAGAGGCCCCAGGCACTCCCACTGCTCTAGAACCATCTGGACGCCGAGGATGGACGCCCCCCCCGCTCTCCAATCCTGAACTCCACCGACCTTCAGATTTGTCGGGGCCACAGCCTCCGTGCCGTCTGCACTTGGGTATGAGGCCTCCCACACCGAATAGTCCAGCACGGACCTCTCAGCCCCCCGCTCCCAACCAGACCCTCCCCCTGCCCCGGGGCTCTTCCTCTCGGTCAAGGGCATCGGCAGGACCCAGCTCTCGAGGCCCAGCAGGGGCACTGGCCTCCCTATGCCCCTCCACCCCAGCCTGCTGGCACCGTCCTGTCACCCGCTGCTGCAGGTGACTGACTGCTGGGACTGTCCCTCCCACCCTGCCCCCCAGGACCGCTCTCCATCCAGCCCTCAGTGTCTGTGACACTCAAATCAGATGACATTCCCTCTCCCTTAAGACACCCCAGTGGTGCCCACTGCCCTTCCCATCCTGTCCTCGGAGGCCTACGAGGCCTTAGGGAGGTGGCCTCTGCCCCGCGGCCTCTGTGCCTGTGGCCCTGACTCACGGGGCCCCAGCCGCCCTGGCCTCTCGCTGCGGAGGCTTTGTCCTCGCTCTTTCCTCTGCTGGAGGCTCTGGCCCGCTGATCTGGGCGCCGCCGGCTTTCTCGTCACCCAGGTTGTACCTCAGATGTACCTCCGCAGGGAGATTTCCCCTGATACCCCAGGTACCCCTGCCACCTCCCCTGCTGGTCACATCACCCCTTGGCCTCTCACCGCTTGCCAGGACCTGAAATACTCATTGGACCTTCTGCTTGCTTCTTCCCTGACCCTGCTCCTGGAATGTGCCAGCAGGACCTTGTCTGTCCTGCCCTCTGCAGCACCCACAGCCCCTGGACAGGTCCCAGCTCCTGGGAGGTGCCTGGCAAATATTTTTAAATGAATAAAAACTTCCAGTTCCCCCATCACTGATTTTAGTCTTATGGCTGAAGATAATATTCCCGCTAAAGCGCAGAGTTTTACTTTCTTTTGTATAGAGCAGAATAAAAACTTGCTTTGGTCTTTCCTGATGGGGAACTGAAGGATCAGTGAAAGCAGGAAATTAAATTAGATCAACAATCTGAGCAGAGAGAAGAACGTGCATCTAAATGTCTCAGACTCTCTCTGGTGGGGAAGTTTTGAACTTGATATTGAAAATGCTTTGGGGCATTTTTCATCAACCTAAATTATTTTATTTTGGTAAAATACACATAACACAAAACTTACCATTTTAACCGTTTTTACGTATACAGTCTAGTGGCATGAAGTCCATTCACAGTTATGTAACCATCACCACCATCCATCTTCAGAACATTTTCGGCTCCTCAAACTGAAACTCTGAGCTTATTAAACATTGACTCCCCATCCCCCTCCCCTTCAAGCCTCTGGTAACCTCTATCCTACTTTCTGACTCTGAATTTGACCGCACTAGGTAACTCATGTAAGTGGAATCATACAATACTTGTACTTTTGTGACGGGCTTATGTCACTCAGCATGTTTTCAAGGTTCATCCATGATGTAGCATGTGTCAGAATTTCCTTCCCTTCTAAGGCTGAATATCCTATTGTCTGTATATACAATATTTTGCTTATCCGTTCTTCCATCAATGGACATTTAGGTTGTTTCCACCTTCTGGCTACTGTGAATAGTCCTTCAGTGAACCTGGTGCACAAGCATTTGTTTCACTTCTTTTGGGCATATACCTAGAACCTAAATTACTTTTCAGCATTATTCAGTACTGGGGATGGGGGATTCCAAGTCGGTAGCCTGAGAGGTTTCCAGTAGCCGTGCATGCTTGGAGGTGCTCCTTGCAGGAGGGCAGTCCCAGGTTACAGTACACTCAGCCTTCATCCAGGGTCCCACACAGCCAAGGCAAAGAGTAAGAAAAAGCAAGTGAACCCAGCATTCCACTCAAAAATCTCTCCCACTCCATTTCCAATAAAGACAAAACAAAATGTAAAAATAAGACATTTTTATTAAAAGCTGAAATGTTTTCAAAGTTTATACATGCAAACAGATAATTCCATCACATGGATTTCTAAGATCACTGAGAGGCAGATACAAACCAGCCTAGCAAACACGCACCAGCACCCTCAACCGCTCAGTACTTGTACTTGGACTCAGCCTGTTCGCTCGGAGGGAAACCGGACACTTACCAGCATGTCCCTACTGCTGTCGTGCCCCTGGTGACTGGCCTGATGGCGGGGAGGGAACATCCCTGTCACACAGAACAGTGCCAGGCTCTCTGCTCCACCCCAGCAGCCCTGCCCACCAGGACTGGTCCGTCCAGGCAAGTGACTAGCAGCTGGCTTCCCAACACTGGAGGCTCGTTTCAATCAACGGAGCACTTGAAACAAAATCCTGGCTGCCTGAGCCACAGGCCCATTACAGCAGCATCCCTCGGAAAGCCACCTGATCAAAGTCACTTTCCGCAAGCTCCCGGGGAGTCCGATGCCCACGGAGGGGGCAATCACTGCAGTGCTTTCTTTCTCAACTCTTACCTTCTTAGAAGCCGCCCTGGTCCTGATTTAAACATTTGGCGTGTCTGACACGCTTCTTGAGTTATGAAGTTAGGACACACGGATGCTTCGTTTCTATCACTGTTTTGTGAAGGATTAAAAAAAATAGAGCACCCAGATTTCATTAAAAAATTTATTTTCATATAAAAGTGCCAAAATAACCACCAACGTCAATCTATGTCAACAACCAGTTTACACTAGTAATCAAAACACAAGCCTCTTTATTCACATTGTTCAAAACTCGAATCTTGTTCACACGTTCCCACAGTAGCTCGAGTCTCTGGACAGTGGGAAGTTTGCGTTCCTGTTCGCGGTGCTAGTCCATATGTCCAGGTCCATATAGGCACGGAATGGGTTAAACCCAGGGTAGTATTCCTTGCACATGACCGCCTGGTTTTCCATGTGAGTCGAGTGTTCCGTGGTGGGGTTGATGGGGCAGCAATTTTCATACACGTCGCTTTGCGGGGCCCAGATGGAACCAAAAAGTCCAGACATTGGAGACAAGCTTCGGGTGCTTGTGAGGTAGGGCTGAAGGGTACATGAGGAGAAGAAAAAAAAAATAAAGAAAGAAATGTTTAAAAAGATAAAGAAGCCCTAGAAAGGCAATGGCAAGGTTGACTATGTGCCCGTGGCTACCACAGTGTAATAAATCCAAGCTACCTGGACATTATGACACTATTCTCAACCACCTGGGTGGCTTTAATTCCATTTTTCTCAAACAGAAGGTCATGAAATTCCCATCAAACTATCGATAACCTTTTTTCAACCCAAGGAAGGACCCACAGGTGGAATGCCCTCTATTTGTAAAGAAGCAGCAGAGCAGGTGTCAGAGAAGCACAGAGGGTGTCCCCAGGCAGGAAGCCCTCCAGACCTGTCGCTGACACTGCCTGACCTTCCTGGAAGGTTCATCTCATCTCCTCCCACAGATGAAAGGTCAGCGAGGCCACAGGAACACAGCTGCATCCCGGAGGGCTTCCTGGCCCAAGTTCAATGTCATCAACAACCATCTCTCCTCAGTGTGGTTTGGGGCGTCTTGGCTGCTGGTGTCTGCAAGCCCCTGCCCATCTGACCACGTGTGAGCCCCCTGCAGAGCGTGGCTGGTGACCTAAGGGGAACAAGCCGGGCTCTGGCTGATCTGAACCCAACCCTAAAGCTACAGTGAGACCAGGATGAGGCAGGCACTGGAAAGAACCCAGGCACAGCAGGGCCGGGCGGCACTGACCGGAGAGCTGACGAGGCCAGCGTGTCCCCAGGCGGTCGGCACATTTGGGGGGCTGTTCCAGGCAGACTGGGAGCTGTGGTCAATGAAGTCTGTCTGAACTTCGGCAGGACAGGGGAAGCCATTGGGGTAGTTAATGTTTTCTACAAAGAATGGGAGACATCGACAGAGGTGAACATTTTTCTGGAGAGAATGGAATTCTCACTTTCAGACAGAAAGCTCTCAAGGCCTTACTATGTTGACAAGTTAAAGATGAACATAAAATAATTACTCCATGACACACACCACCTGGGAAGCCCTCAGGAAGTTCTTCCTCTGGGCTTAATTTTTTGTATTTGATAATTTGATGGGACTCTTTCTAATACACAGAATACACTAAAATACTGCTATACTTTTATAGTAGTAAACACTACCATAGATTTGAATAGTGTCAAGGTTCTTACCAGTCCTTAAAATTTTCTTTTACTGCCTGTCATGCCAATGTCGGCCATCTCCACGTACACCATATGCATTGATAAAGCAATAGGAAACCAAGCCCTTCTCCAACAGCAGTAAGAAGGTATAAACACAGCCTCACAGGCAGAAAGAAAGTTACCACAGCACCCCCTTGTGATTATCATAGAGCACTGCATATATCAAAACCCAGATAAGTACAAGCATCTTGTACTTATATTTGGGCCCAAGAATCTGCAATTTTTCACAAGTTCCCCTTCAAGCTCCTTCCCTTCCTTCTGCAGCACCATCCAGGGGCGTAAGCGTCAGGACATGCTGAGGAACAAGCAGGTAAATGATTCTACCTCACCTGGGACTTGTTTGCCTAAAAAGAGTAACTAACCCCAGCCTCCCAATGGATAATCCAATGGATAATCCACAGTTTAGGTCCACATAGATCCAAATGACCCCGTTCTACCTAATGTGAAGGACTAAATAGATTAGGGTTATTTGTACAAGTCCCCAGACACCTGGGTTTAGAGGGCTTTTTTGGGCTATATAAAATTACATATGGCAGGCGTGCTGGACCCACACGAAGGACTGACTCAGCAGTGTCCTGGAAGATCATTCTTAAAGGCACATTCTCTGCAGTTAGTGTCTTGAGTCCACACATCCTTCCTGCTTTGACTTTCTGAGAATAAAAGAATGGCACTGGGGGACTTCCCTGGTGGTCCAGTGGTAAAGAAAGAATCCACCTTCCAATTCAGGGGACGCATGCTCGATCCCTGGTCAGGGAACTAAGATCCCACATGCCGCGGGGCAACTAAGCCCGCGTGCCACAACTACTGAACTCTCGTGTCTCAACAAGGGAGCCCGTGTGCCGCAAACTACAGAGCTCACGTGCCCCGGAGCCCGTGCCACAACTAGAGCGAGAAAATCCACATGGCGCAACTAGAGAGAAGCCCGTGCGCTGCAATGAAAGATCCCGCGGGCTGCAACTAAGACCGACACAGCCAAAAAAAAAAAAAAAAAACAATGGCATTAGGATTGTCCAAATAGCTTTACCTTCTGGAAAGGCATTGTAGTCGTTCAATTCCAGGGGGCAGTACACACTGGGAAACTGGCCTTCACACGTTGCATTCCAATCAATGAAACTGCTACAAAAAACAAGGGGTCTAGTTTCAGAAACAGGATGTCAACAGATCAAGGAAAGGAAGAGGAGTACGATGTTATTGCCCAGCATCCTCATCGCTGCTAATTCCTCAACTCTGGAAAATTAAAGAAGTACTTTATTGTCACAGAATCAAGGACTTACTAGCTCAACGCTCATCACCCATGACACAGCACTGCAGGATGGATGGCTTGGACTGGATGCCCACTTCCTTTCAATGGGGATGTAATTAATGTACAGCATAGGAGACATAGTTAATCACACTGTGATACTCCGTGTGGTGAGAGATGATGACTAGACCTACATGGTGATCATTTTGTAGCGTATAAAAATAATGAATCACTATGTTGTACAACTGAAATGTAATACTGTATGTCATTTATAATTCCAAAGAAAGTCAGAGATGGAGTTTGATCTGTTGAGTACAGAGAGCCAGGGACTCAGGGAAAAGTGGGGGCAGGGGAGCTTTTCTTTAAATGAGACAAGAAAAAGCAAATAAATTATGCCTAGATAAGGGGAATGGATCAAAACCCCGCTCTCAGTTTGCCAGAGAAGTACTTTCACTTAGACTGTAAAAAACTTGCCCATGGTTAGGTGTAAAGCATGTAAGCAGGACCAAGATTTGAAAGAGAAAATTGCTCTCACTTTTAATTAAAAGGTATTACATTAAAAAAAAAACAAACTAAAACCCACCCACGTTTGTTAAGTCTAACCAGAGGCAGAGCCCGTGGCTGTGGCTTTGTCAGCACGTGGAGGATGGGACACTGCCGAGAGGGTCCCAACACCCACCCAGGGGGCTCAAACACATCCGCTACGAACTGCCACCTTCCGCTTGGGGCAAGGCCAGACTATGACTCACGGTAGATGCTTTGATCCCAACTGCAATCTGGATTTTCATTATAGAAATAAGAAAGTAACTACCTCTATAATAAGCTGAACTCCCCAATAAAACTTCAACTGGATTCTGAGTAAACACAGATATTAACATTTTCTCAAGGTCTCCTAATCGAATGATTAATCTAATGGCAAGTCTAAGAAGCTGCCACTTGTGGAACTATTTTTCAATACTCAAATTATTCGATCTTTAAAAATTTTAAACGTGTTCAAGATTAATGCCAAGGAAAAATGGAAATTTTTGTTCTGTTAGCGGGTAGGAATTATGAGGGACTGTTTTTGTTTTTTCAGTTTTGCATCTAATATATGAATAGCTCGTCTTTTCAGTTTAAAAAGGAAAACACTGACGTGGTCACCGGCTGTTACTTTTTTCCTTCCCTGTTTCTCTCAATTCCTGGCTTGTAATTTTTCAGACATCACAGCTCAACTCCAAAAAGCAGCTGGCAACACCCAGCTCAGGAGCTGGGGAGAAAGCCCGGACCCGGCCGCTGCTGCCGTCATCATCGGGATGGAGCGCATACCTGCTGTGCACCGGGGCGGGCGCGGGCAGCACGGCCGGACCGCTGCTCTCCAGGGCGCAGCCGAAGCCGCTGGTCACACACACGGGCTGTGCGGGCCACAGGTCCCCCGGGGGGTAGAGACCTGCGGAAGAGAACAGGCCTCTCAGCCCCCCTCCTTCTCATGCAGCCCTCGGCCACCCTTCCTGCAAGGACCAGCTCGACTTCTCCTCCCTCCAGGAAGCCCCGCCCCCAGCCCGTATCACCCGCGCGGCTTCACCGCTAGAGCCCTTCTGTCTGTAAAGTGCAAGGGCCGCGCGCTGCTTTGACCTGCACTTCAGACGGGACACAACCGTCTCCTGGCCCGGATTACGAGATCATGGTAGTGACTCAACAAGGGCCTGCCTGCTTCCTGCAAAGCCCCGTCAGGATTCCCAGGACACAGCAGTGAACACGTTGACATTCAAGTGAGCGGAGACAAACATCAAACAAAAGAAGTAAGAAGCTGGGAAAACGGTGCTGTTACAGCCCCAGGGATGAGACACAAGGATTCTGTGACAGTGGAGGGGGCCAACCTCAGCACCAGGGGAGAGAACACCCTGCACCCTGCAGGTACCGGGCGTGGAATGATGTGAGTGAGCCCTGCTTTCCACAACTGTACCTGAGCCTTCCTCGGGAGGGGCCCTGTCCCGGCTCGGCGCTCCCAAGCCGTGGAAGCGCCTGCCTGCTGGGTGTGCCAACAATATGGTCCTGACCTCAGTTTGAACACCGTCCCCCTAAACCTTTCCAGGGGACACCCGGCTCCTGCTCTTCCCAGCAAACACCTGCAGCACCTCTGCTTGTCTCCACCTTCACCACCACAGCCGTTGCTCATTCGTGGGATGCATGGATGGACGCCACTGGTTGGTGGCATGGATTAAAGGGGCAGACTGGCCATCTGCACATGGGCAGGAACTCCACAAAGAAAGAACAGACTCAACTATTCGAAATGCACTGGGAACCCGAAGGTCTACCAGCCAACCAGGCCACACGGGGATGGGGGGAATACATGGACAGGAATACGTGGACACAACTCTCGCTTTCCGGGCAGCGTGTGCGCCCCCAGGGCTGCACCCCCATGTGGGAGCCGGCGGCAATCAGCCGCCTGGAGACCCGGAGACCTGCAGCTCACGGTGGTCAGAGAGACCCTCGAGCGTTTAAAGAAACACCACCAGAGACCACGTAGCTGTCATAGCTGTGGGGGTCTCTCAAGGACGAGGGCCACCTCCTAAGGCCACCCTGGTGTTTGGGGCCTCGCTCAGCGGTTGGGCAGGCACCCTACGGTCAGTCCTGCAGGGCGGGGCATCCTCCCGTGAAAGTCCTGTTGAGAATCGCTGGAACCAGAGGCTGCATGAGCCGATTAAGATCAGATCAACCAAGAACCGCCTCTGCACTCAGGTGCTCATGACCAAATGGACCGGAAGCCAAGACCGCACAGAAACGAGGGGTGTGTATGCTGCTTCGAGAGAATCTCTGTGGGTCTCACGTTTCTTTGCTTCCTGGAATGGATGCTCTGACTGCCCACGATCTGACCTATCTTTCCAAGGATATTTGCTAAACAAAGCCTCAGAAGATGGAGACAGGATCTCCCCCTAGAGCAACGGGCAAGTTTGCTTCGTCCAGCATAATAAAGATAATGTCGCCCATCTGGGCGGCCCTGCATCGCCCCGAAGAGACTGGAGGCCTGAAGGAAGTGTGCTTACAAGATGCTCAGGCTGCTTGCTGTGCTAAGCGTCCTATTCTCTGACCCAGGAGTCTCTTGTCCTCTGGCAGGAGCTACAAAATCATGGCAGGCTAACTTGTTAGCTCGTAATAAGCAGGGTAAACGCCTCAGACCCTTCCCCGGTCTCGACAGTGATGTGATCTGACTCACATTCAATAGCATCCCTCTGGCTGCTGTGCTGAAAAGAGACGGTAAGGTGGTGGCGGATGTTCACCAGCGTTACTGTGGTGATCGTTTTGCAGTATGTACATATGATGAATCATTACATTAGTTATACCCCTGAAACTAATATAATGTTATGTATCAATTATATCCCCAAAAGAAAGAAAATAAAAGACAACGAGATAGTGAGGTGAGGTGAGGAGTAGAGAGATCTGTCGGGAGGCTGCGGCGAGAAAGAACGGTGGACGTGGGGAGAAGTGATCAGATTCTGGGTCTGTTTGGAAGGCAGGGCCAGAGAGTGAGACAACAGATCCCACGTGGGGATGAGGAAAAGAGTCCAGGATGACGCCCAGACTTCTGGCCTGAGCAACAAGAAAGCCCGAGTGGGAGGCTGTGTGAGGAGTAGGGCTGAGCAGGTGAGCGTTCTGTACGGGACACCGGTGCAGGCCCGAGGACAGGTGGCAATGGCAGCTGGCTGTGCAGCAGTGGGAGCTGTCGGGGGGCTGGAGGTGGACGGACCACCAGGAGAGCATGACCCAGACGAGCATGAGAGCTGGGGGAGCCGAGGGGAACTGCACCGGGACCCCCGAGGTCACAGCCCGAGCAGAAGGTCTCAGGAGGCCGGAGTACGGGGCCCCGGCCACGGAGATCACTGGGGTCCCGCAGACACTGCTCCGGTGTCACGGCACAGCCAGCCCCAGCGGTTTCAGGGAGAACAGGAGGAAAGGAATCTAAGCAGCAGGCAGACAACTCCCCCAAGCAGCTCTCCCAGAGAGGCGGGCACAGAAGCAGCCAGATAAGGGGGGGTCAAGGGAGAGAGTGGCTGCTTCTGTGTTAAGGACGGGACGGGAGGTCTCACGGTATGTAAGGATGCTGGTGGGGACGACCCGTTAGAGAAAACCCGACGCCGGCGCCGAGCCGGAGCGGGACCCCACAGAGGAGGGCAGCCTGACAACCCACGGGCCGCAGCAGGAGGGCAGCGGGGGTGGCGGGTGGAAGATGGGGCAGGCGGAGCCTCTCTCATCCCCAGGAAACAGGAAGCATCAGCTAAGAGAACCAGGCAGAGGACTGACAGGTGGGCACGGGGGGGGGGCGGGAGGGGGGGTGGGGGCCGCAGCTGCCGCGAGGGTGGCGGCCAGCTGGCTGTGTGTGCTGCTCTCCAGTCTCGCTCATCTGCACGGCACGGGGCAGAGAAGCTGGAGAACTGGGCAAAACCACGCCCGTGGCTCTGCAAGGAGGGCGCAGCGCAGGGGGAGGGGGCCCAGAGGTGACGTAACAGCAGGTGGGAGGACTGAGGCTGGGCGCGTGAGGGAGGTGCGGGCAGAGGAAGGGGACGGCAACGGCCCTGTGGACAGTGACTGTGAACAAGGGCTCTTTCTGTAGTGACTTTAGGGCCTCAACAGGGATTGTAACGGGTCATCAAAAAGTAGTTGCAGATTACTAACAAAGATGAGGTAAAAAGGCACTTGAAACAAACACACACAACATGGATAAGACACTAGATGACATACGATTCTCCAACTGACGACAAAAGCAAAGACAGGAGAACATGGCAGGCGTACCTGTTTTGACACAGGTTTTCTTTTTCCTCACGGTTCATTAAATCCTCTCTCCCCTCTATCACCTCAAAGAGAAAAGGCGGTACCTTCTAAACCTCCCTAAATCTTGCCTAAGCAAATTATTGAATTTAAGAGTATATTTTCATCAAAACCTTTTATCTTTATTGGACCAGTAAGCAGATCCAACTCACGAATAGTTTATTTCTGTTAATAATCTGACAGCAGATAAACTCTCTGTAACCACAGAGCTGGAAGCCTCCTGCCTTCAAAGTAAAAGTGCTCCACTGTGCTGGGCAACCTTTAGTCCAGCACGATTCACGTGAGCAAAAGCAAGAGCTCGACGGTGCCGCAGAGGGTAACAACCAGGCTCATCCTGCCACCATTCCTGAGCCTGGTTAGGCAGGAAGGAGGCATGAGGAGAAAAGAGGAGAAACGAAGGCAAGAGAGGTGAAGGGAAGGAGAAGGAAAGAGAGGGGGCCTGGAGTTAACCTCCGGGGCAGACCCTGCTCGGAGCGGCTTCCCTCCCTGGGCCCCGTGTCCAGGCTCCTGGGCCGCTGTCCCTGCCTGGCTGAGGCCGCAGAAGCTCAGCGCTTGGCCTCAGCACCGGTGCAGGAGGGAGGCTGGATCAGTGGACAGGCTTCTGAGACAAGGGGGAGGGGTGGGGACGGGGGACAGGCAGAGACACGGGAGGTGGAAGTCGGCTAATCGGGGCGCCGGACCCTCCGTCTGCTCCCCACTTTTCTGCCATCCTAGATGGGAAAGGGAACTAAAGGAGGAGGCAACCCCTGTAAAGGGGCCCCACCTTGCTCCGGGGCCACAGGCCACCTGTGCCTTGTGTCCCAGGACGGAGCTCAGGGTCCGTGCAGAAGGGGCAGCCGAGGCCAGGTGCCCCGAGGACACCAGGGGAGAGGACAGGGGCGTTCCCGACGCTCGAGAGCCGGGGCACAGACAAGCCAGCTCTGTCTGTCCTCAAGCTCCCCGGCCAGCAGCGCGACATGGACACCTGGCCGGTGTCCGGAGCAAGAGCAACGCGCCTCACCTTTATCTTCTTCAACAGCCGCAGGCCCAGCAGGAAGGCTGGGACAGGGGGCGTCCACGTGTCGGGGGAAGCTACTCACGTCTCTGCGGGGAGAGCAAGAAGATGAGCCACTGACCCTCTCTGTACAAGGAAATGCTGAATTTCTGTAGCTAAGTCCGTGTTTCTTTTCGTTTTTTTTGCGGTACGCGGGCCTCTCACTGTTGTGGCCTCTCCCGTTGCGGAGCACAGGCTCCGGACGTGCAGGCTCAGTGGCCATGGCTCACGGGCCTAGCCGCTCTGCGGCATGTGGGATCTTCCCGGACCGGGGCACAAACCCACGTCCCCTGCATCGGCAGGCGGACTCTCAACCACTGCACCACCAGGGAAGCCCCTGACTGCGTTTTTACATGAATTCTTCCCCTCAAAAACCATAAAGATACTAGAGACATAAAGGTATATACCCACAAAAGGGCTGAGGAATATTAAATTCCCAAGATCCAGAGAAGTCTTTTTTTTTTTTTTAAATAACATCTACCTTCAATCTTCTATTTTGGTGTAAGAGTATGTATGTATGTATGTATTCATTCATTCATTCATTCATTCATTTATTTATGGCTGCGTTGGGTCTTTGTTGTTCTGCACAGGTTTTCTTTAGTCGTGGCGAGCGGGGGCTACCCTTTGCTTCGGTGCGCGTGCTTCTCATTGTGGTGGCTTCTCTTGTTGTGGAGCATGGGCTCTAGGTGCACGGGCTTCAGTAGCTGCAGCACACAGGCTCAACAGTTGCGGCACATGGGCCTCAGAATGCGCGGACTTCAGTAGTTGCGGCACGTGGGCTTCAGTAGTTGTGGCTCGCGGGCTCTAGACTGCAGGCTCAGTAGTTGTGGCGCACGGGCTTAGTTGCTCCACGGCATGTGGGATCTTCCCGGACCAGGGGTCGAACCGTGTCCCCTGCACTGGCAGGTGGATTCTTAACCACTGCGCCACCAGGGAAGCCCCCAGGGAAGTCTTGTTTTAACAAACACCAACAGCACAATGCTAACTAAGGTAGTCTGCAGTTTCCAATCTGCCTTTCAGCAGCTGGCAGCAACCTCCCACTCCTGGTTTACTCTCTACCCCTAACAGAAAGAGCTCGCATAGAGCTTTCCTCATCCATTCCATTTTTATGATACCACCCCGTCTTCTCATGGTGCCTAAAACGTAACCACACTCCTCACTCTGAAACCCTCTCCTTCTAACATACCCTGCTCTTCTCCCTCTCAGTAAATGGTGCTTGTTTATTTTGTCCGATGCTGCAGAAATCATCACACAGTGAAAACGTAAACATGTGAGTGTCTCCTAGGTTCTTGCAAACTTTTCTGAATCATCAGTGCTCAGTTTTATTTCAAGTCCTAGAAAAGAGTAGTTGGTTCCCATCCTTACTGTTACTACTGTTCTTCCTACTTTCAGGAGTGACACCTTCTAACGCGGCCGTATCACTGAAAGGACCAGCGATACCAGAGACGTTCCCACACAAGCGTGTTGTCTTGGAAAGATTGCACGCCCTGAATTATTAATAAAATCAGATTTTACTTTCTCACATCCTTAAAAGGTTTTCCTATTTTAGCCTGCAGAACCAAGTACAAAGAAGAAACACACGGAATGAAAGAAAAAAGCAGTACCTGAAACATACTGTAAAAGCTGGAAAACTAAACACTTACGTGGGATTGCAGATGTTATGAGAAAGATTCAAGGAGATGGGAGCTTCAGAGGGAAAGTCATTTTGTGAAACACTGTCTCCTGCATAAAAACAAAAAGGTGATCACAAGTTTTTATAAGCGTAATTCAACTGTGTATATCCTGTGTTAAGATGCAGATCGCTAACATCATTAACCCCTAAGAATGATTTATTTTTCCCATTTAATGGATATTCAGTCAATTTTTTAATTAAAAAAACTTTTATGTATGAATGTGTATGAAACTTGGATCATACTTCAAAAATACTTTGTGTTTTTGATCTTTTACACAATTAATTATATTGGGGGGGACTTCCCTGGTGGTCCAGTGGTAAAGAATCCACCTTACAATGCAGGGGAAAATGGGTTCCATCCCTGGTCAGGGAACTAAGATCCCACATGCCGCGGGGCAACTAAGCCCGCATGCCACAACTACTGAGCTCATGAGCCTCAACTAGAGCCCTCGTGCTACAAACTACAGAGCCCACATGCTGGGGAACCCGCGTGCCACAACTAGAGAGAGAAAACCTGCACGCCACAACTAGAGAGAAGCCCATGCGCCACAACAAAAGATGCCTCATACTACAACTAAGACCTGACGCAGCCAAAAATAAATAAAATAAATATGTACATAATAAATACATCTTTTAAAAAATTATATTGGGGACATTTTCCTGATATTTATTATACAACCTCTGAACATAACTATACTGAGTCTTAGGCCCTGTGTTACAAGCAAGGCCATCACTCACCTTTCTCGTTCTCCTGCTGTTGGCCTTATCCCCCAAGCGAGAGCTGCGCTTCTATTTTTTTTACTGATGTTAAGCACCAATTTTAAAAACTCTCGCGTTAGCACCATCAGGCGTACTGCCTTCAGTGGCCAAGAAGACCATCCCCGCCACCAAACGAAACACCGCAAGCCGTCTTGCATCCAAGCCCTCATGGCGTTCTCCAGCACACAGTAATAAACAGATGTACGTGTATGTCAGTGGGGGGTCATTAGGCAAACAGTGTCTAAAAAGGCACCTGCAGGAAGGGCCAATGATGTGAAAAAGGCTGAGAAACGGACTGAAATCACAAGTGGGCATGTATCTAGGTTTTTATGGTGCCAGGGCCCAGGTCTCCCAGACAGGAGCTTCTTTATAGGTAATCATTGCTGGCAGGAGACACAGCAGAGGCCGCTGTAATGAGCGGGAGGTAGTGGGAAGTGGGCTGGGCTCGGGGGGAGTCAGGGTCCCAGGGCGCCCAACAAGCCACGTGACCTCTCTGAGCCCAGGTCCCTGGAGGCACGGGGAGCGCCCCCCATGGCCCTGAGTACAGAGTGAGCGTCCCATGGACGCCACGGTGACGCCAATGGAACCCCTGTCTCCCCCCTGTCCTGATAACAAAGCTTAACCTGTACTATGTTGACCATGACGGCGAAAAGGAGTGAATTAAATCTTTACGTAGACATGGAGGTATGACAAACAACACTGAGTGAAACAGCAAGACGCAGCATGCTTACTGAAGCGTCATCTCCGTTCTGTAAGTTAAAAGCAATTCTCTGGGGCTTCCCTGGTGACGCAGTGGTTGAGAGTCCGCCTGCCGATGCAGGGGACACAGGTTCGTGCCCCGGTCCGGGAAGATCCCACATGCCGCGGAGCGGCTGGGCCCGTGATCCATGGCCGCTGAGCCTGCGCGTCCGGAGCCTGTGCTCCGCAACGGGAGAGGCCACAACAGTGAGAGGCCCACGTACCGCAAAAAAAAAAAAAAAAAAAATTCTCTGTTTTGTTGATATATGAATGTAAAATAAAGTATGGATTAAAAGAATACACAGCAAGCCCATGACAGTGGACAGTGAGTCTCTCAAGCAGGAGGAAGTGGAAGACTATAAAATATTATCTCTTAAAAAAAAAAGGAGGGCAAATATGACAAAATTAAGAGTTATTAATTCTAGGTGACAGAAATATAGATGCTTCTTTGACCTTTCCTGTATCTTTAAATTTTTCAAAAACAAGGGAGGACCACTGTTCATAGAAACATTATTCATAAGATGCAAAAGGTGGAAAAACCCAAGTGTCCATCAACAGATGAATAGAGAGATAAAATGCAGTCTATCCACAGACAACGGAATACTTATTATTCAGCCTTTAAGAAGGAAGGAAATCCTGACATGTCACAACATGGATGAACCTTGAAGACACCATGCTAAGTGAAATAAGCCACTCACCAAAGGACAAGTATTGTATGACTTCACTTACCAGATACGAGAGTATTCAAATTCACAGACAGAAAGCAGAACAGAGGTTCACAGGGCTGTAGGGGTGGGGGAGGGAGAGCTACGGTTTAATAGGCACCGAGTTTCTGTTTGGGATGGGGAAGAAAGGCCCAAAGATGCATGGTGGTGACGACAGCACGACAATGTGAATGTATTTAATGCCACTGAACTGTACACTTAAAAATGGCTAAAATAGTAGATTTTGTGTTATGTATTCTTTACCACAACAAATGTACAAGTGAAAAAATAAACGTGGAAGTTCTTTGAACTGTTTCCAAGACACAGACTTTAAAAAATAATAATAACAATGGAGGGAGGCAGGAAGGAAGAAAGAAAAAAGAAAGTGGATAAAATGCAAAGCAAAGCAAGCACGGGAATGCAGAGCCCACCGCGGGCAGGCGGCACTGGAAGGCAGATCAGGCCCCTGTTCTGGGTGCCGGGGCAGGAGGGCCAGGAGGCCTCAGTCCCAGACTCACCAGGCGGCAGGAAGTGCTGAGGGCCCAGCATGGGCTTCTTGTCCCCGTCAGAGCTGCTGGCACTGCTCCAGCTGCCCCAGCTGCCCCGGCTGGCACGCACGCTGCCCGAGGAGCTGCCACAGTCCGAGCTGGAGTCTGAGCAGGACTTCTCCACGCGCTTCTTCCCCGGCTTCTGGAAGTAACCCTCTGTGGGAAGTGAGAGAGGAGTCGTGTTTCGCCTACAGAGTTTTCAACCTGATGCCACTTCCAGTAGGAGAGAGGCCAAGGTATGAAGAAGGCAGGGCTCAGCTTCAGGATCTGCCCCCTCTGCCCATCCAGCGAGAAGGAAGACGCTCCCTGAAGCTGACAATGGGCCCTGAGGAAGCCACGGGGGTGAGTCACGGGTCCCACAGGCTCTGCCGTGGGCCGGACAGTGAACGTGGTCTAGCCTGAGACAGTCAACACCAATGATAATCTCGACCTAAAAGTGGTTCTGGAAATAACAAGTACTTCTCTCAAGAAAATCAAGGCTACTCTCTCGGACTGGAGACGTGTAGGTAATTTCTCTCTCTTGTATTAAAATGTCCCCCAAGATATACGTATGACTGATGCACTCTGCTGTACACCTGAAACTAACACAACACAGTAAATCAACTAGACTCTAATAAAAAGTGTTTTTAAATGTCCACCGAGAGTTTCAGAGTATTATCTATGTGTGGGTGGGAAGAACCTCCAGGAAGACCGAGAAACAACGCACACGTGTCTGGAAATGTGCGTGTCGGTGTCCCACACCCCTCCCCCCCCTCAGTACTTTCCTCTCCTGCCACCCTCCACCCCTCCCTGGACCCAGCCCTGGTGCCCCCAGGTCACTGGCCGGCAGCCCTCGGCGGAGCAGCAGCCTGGCTCTGCAGGAACCACCTGGCGCAGGGGTGTGAGGACGGCCTCTGTTCTCCCCTGGCTTTCCCCTACCCTCCTCTTTCACCAAGGGAGTCCGGCCCTGAGCAATCACCCACGGTTGTTCAGCCGTCTGCATGACACTGTCGAGAATGGCCAGATTTTAGAGGAGTGGGAGGTAGGAGGGGCAACCCTACGGGCCTGCTCAGGCTCAGAAGAACCGCAGCCTACTGTCTCATCCGGACAGCTTTCCATTCAGGCTTGAGTGAAGTGATAAGCTCTCACACTGGGCACTTCCCCGAGGAAATAACAATCAACAACAATCCCGACAGAAGCACTGTTTTGTAGCTCCATGCGGTTCCATACCTGCCTCTCCCTGCGAGGCAGGTAAGCTGCTTCCAATGCCAGCATCTGTTTTACATGCTTCCCCAGGGTTTTCCTGGATACACCAGCTCCTTAAGTCGATGTCACTGCTCAGCTCAGACCTTTCAAATTCACTGCACACCAGCTTTAATTCACTCTGTTCCGAAGGCCTGGAAGAGCCACAAAAAAATCATGTCTGCATTTTATCGTGCATACACACATACCTGCTTTCCTTGAGACTTAGCAGAGGTGAAAAGGTGAATCTGGGACAACTTGAGCCCTCTTCTCTCTGGGTCTGCTGGGAGAAGACGATAAGTAAGGGAGAGAGATTAGGAAGAACAAGATTTTGCTGTTTTAGAACGAGAATTAAGTTGGAGCTCATTTAATCTCTTCATATTTTACAGTGAGAGGAGTAAAACTCCACAGGTTAAATGAGTCCCCCAAGGTCAACTGGTAAGTGGCAGGTGCAGGACCAGAACCCATGACTCTCTGTATGTCTTCCTTGGTTTTCGTGTAAAACATGACTCTCAGTAGATGAACCTGCTCCTTGGCGTCTGGGGGAACGTCTGAGCGTTAACTGAAATCTTTTCTCATTCATTCATTTAGCAAACATTTGTGGAGTGACGACCATGAGCCATGTACTGTTAGGAAAGGTGTGGCGTCTACAAAGAAGAAGTTCTTCCCCCAAGGAGTTCACAGTCCAACACTTCTCTAACTAGACTCTGAACTTGAGGGAAAACCTGTAATACAGCTTTATAAATGGAGACACAGAAATGCGTCAGAGAACGCTACGCGAAGACCTAGGTGATTATTTCACACAGTCCAACTTCCGCACCTCATGTCACATCTGTAGGAGGACAGGTGTGAGATGAAGCCGTGGTCTCAGTGGTTTGTGACCACTCAGGGTAAAGAGTATAGAGACAGAGTATAGAGACAGATTGGCAACAGACAATCCAACAACCACCACCTACGTAAGCATCATGTTCTCAAAACATTCTGATTACCTACAAGCTACTTGGAAGTTATTCTTTAACAACGTAATTTGTCTCTTTAGCATGTCAGAAATCTGCTTTCAAAAATATATTGTAACATTTAATTGGTGAAATTCCACCCTAATTTTATATCTTTCTATATGTCCACATCAGAAAAACATGCCACTTTAAAGCGACCACATAAGTCCATCAAATTTTTATGAAAATACAAGGTGTGACTTTCCTTTCTATAGGAGACCACATTGCAGCTTTCAAATAATTTAGCCTAGGGCTTCCCTGGTGGCGCAGTGGTTGAGAGTCCGCCTGCCAATGCAGGAGACGCGGGTTCATGCCCCGGTCCGGGAAGATCCCACATGCCGTGGAACGGCTAGGCCCATGAGCCATGGCCGCTGAGCCTGCGCGTCCGGAGCCCGTGCTCCGCAACGGGAGGGACCACAGCAGTGAGAGGCCTGCGTACCGCAAAAAAAAAAAAAAAAAATAATAATAATAATAATTTAGCCTAAATAAGAATAATTACCCATTAGTAAGTAGTATTTAATAATTACCCATCAATAATCTAATAATGCGTATCTTTCCTTTTTTCCTATTTGCATTTTGCTGATTGCAGGACACAGAACTAGAGCTTGAAGGCCCCCTGGGGTCGCCTGGCCCTCCTCCAGCAGAACAGGACATTCCAGGAAGGGGGGGCACGTGTTACAGGGCTGAATCCCAGGGTCCGAGCTCCTGATCGCAAAGGCGGCAGACACTGTAAGCAGCGTGTTACGTGCCTCCATGCGGGGGTCCTGGCCACCACGTGGGCGGTTCTGCCACAGTTCCCTCCCAACCACAAGAGCAACCACTACAGCAGGGTGGAGTCCCTTCCCCACGCAAATCTGGAACTGCTAGGGAACAAATCTGACAGCAACACATTTAAGTACCTAGCTGAGCTCACAAGAAAGAGAAATCCCCAGATGCCAGTGCTCAAAGGAAGAAAAGCCGGAGCGGTGGGGATGGAGGGGCAAGGTGGGAGGAAACAGGCTCCGAAGTCCACTCGGGACAGGAATCAGGGAGCTCGTCAGCGCGAGGGCCACCTGAGAGGCTCCCCAGGGACCAGGGCGGAGGGCGCAGGGGCACGGGTCTGCCAGAGGCACTCCGTATGTGACGTCAGAATGGATGCGCTACTGACCTGGTGGGAAAAAATTCTCGAGCTACGGAATTTCTGTAAAATTAGGCTTGGAGAGCTACTTCTGGGAACCCAGACACATGGGATCCGCACGAACACGTCAGCACCTTCATTTCACAGGTTAGAAAAGAAGCAAGGTTTCCCAAGGAGGCTGCCTGACTGCCTGGGGTCATGTCTGGCTCTGCCCCCCATCACCTCTGGGGCTTCAGGCAAACCTCGCAGTTATCTATCTGCAGCTCACTTCCCACAGCGGAAGAACCTACCTTCTGCTGGACGATCAATCGGGGCAAAGATTCTATGCGTGGGGACTATTCTCTTGCATTATCGGGACCCTAGATGGTCAGGGTCAAGCTGGGACCGTGGGCCTGCCTGTGCCCAGAGGTCCTCTACCACCTGCTCCACCAACGCCCCTGGTGTGGAGGGATGGCTATGCTTTTCCCCTAAAACCTGCTATAGCTTTTTACATTTTATTAAGTAAAATTTTAAAATTTTGCTCATCTTAAGGGGTTTTCAACAAAATAAATAAAAACATAACCAGAAGATATGTTACTTTTAAGAATATATCTTTATCTCAAAACACAAACATCTACACTGTCATATTATCTGTATCCAACGTAACAAAAATAAGATGGAAACATTAATAGCTAAATGTAAAATTATAGAATAAATAATAGATTAAAAATTTAAAGGGACTGTAAAAATCACACACCTCAAGACCTGGGCAGCACCCCTTTTCTTGTTTTTTCTACATGCTCGATTTTTATTCCAATTTAAATTTTGTAAGTTTCCTTCTTTTTTCTCCTGAAGCCTCTTCTTCCTATAAGGATCTTCCTGCTAAAGAGGAAAAAGAAAACTTTTAGTAAGGGTTTCCACTTACTAACACAAATAAAACCTGTGTATGGTTTTTTTCTTTTAACTTTTGAAGACCAACTCCATCTGAATTCAGAACATTCCAGCACTAGTGAAAACAGACATACATTTCTCAATCTCTAGTCTGTTTTCATTTCCCTTCTTTCTCTACCTCCCCTCAGCCTCTGCAAAAAGAAAAAAAACTTGTCGCCTATAAAATTTCTAAGGGGCTAAAAAGGAAAAACATCTGTTAGTAATTTATGGTCAGCTTGCCCGTTAACCTCAGCAGCAATAAATCCTCCGACCTTCCACCTGTTTATTTGGTATGTGCAATTCACATGAATTACTACTGCAGAAAAATCGTGTAAAAACTCAACTGAGGAGTGATTTGTGTATTTATGTTTTTATTTGTTTATAGATGAACTTTAGGAGAACAGGCAAAACTCCAGAGAATGCTCCAAACTAGTTTAAGCTTTTCAAGTAAATAATGCCAAGAATATGCTTGATGTTTTTTTAATGTGGTTCTGAAAAACTTAATTTAGCATGAGACAGAAATACATTATATATAATATGTATGCATATATATATATATATATATGCATATAAATAAAAATTTTTTTAATTTGGGTTTTTTCCTCTTCTAAATGTTAGGCATGGTCTACTAACAGGCCCAAGGGGAGGGGGATTCCCTTTTTAAGTAGCTCATATCTCTAATGTCTACTAATACTTTCTCCTTTTCTTCCTTCCACCATGCTGCCCCTTTAAAGCAGAAGAAAAATAAAAGGTTTTAGATGCCTGCACATTACATGTCTGGGGTACTGAAAGCCTCATGCTTCCATCAAAGCAATATGCTCACTACAATAGACGAACACTAGAAATAAAATGATATTTTAAGTGTACATGTGGTGGGATTATGGTATTTTTGCTTTCTTCTTTACACTCCTTTATTTTTTCTCCCAATATGTATTACCTTTTTTCTCATTCTGAAGGCATTTTAAAAACATGGTAAGTTAAACATACAAAGTCCTATCCTACAGGACTGTATGCTAATCGTTTAAGTTTGATGCTAAATAGACACATTAAAGACGTATGATCAGATGCGATCCAATGTTAAACATTAAATACAAACCACATTTATTCAAGTACTGCTCTCTGTGAATTTCCAACTTTTGCTGGGGGGGAGGGGGAGAGAGTCTGCCCCTCCCCTGCCTCACTCTGTCCACTTAAGGGCCAAGAAAGGCTCTTCAACACAGCCAGTACCTGAACCTTTCTGTCCCTCCAGGGTCACCCACAAATAAAGGACCAGCCCCAAGTGGAGCCAGGAAGGGTGATCTGAGCAGTAGTCACTCTGGACGTGGCTGCCTTCTCAGCACAGCCTGGTTAGAATGGCATAACAGGCCACAAGAAGGGAGGCACTGGAGGGCTACACCCAGCGGGGACTTGGTGGTCAGAAGCATCGCCACCTACTGTGAGTATCGGTGAGTGAGTTTCAGGAGCACGGGGGACATGCTGGACAAGGAGGTGTGGATGGAGTGCTGGAGAAGCAGCACACACAGGAGAGCTGGGGAAGAGGGGTGTGTGTGTGTGTGTGTGTGTGTGTGTGTGTGTGTGTGTGTGTGTGTGTGTGTGTGTGTGTGTGTGTGTGTGTGTGTGTGTGTGTGTGTATGACACAAAGAGAGACCGAGAGAGAAGCACGGGGCAGTGCAGAGGCATGGGGCTGGGGTCAGCGGGAGGACAGGCCCGCAGTGGATGCCGCAGGTGGGGCAGAGGGGAAAGCAACCTGAGAGCCAAAGCAACAGACTTGTCAGGAAATAGGAGGAAGAAGACAGGGGCAATCGGCTCTGTTTTCTGGTGGGGAGGTGCCACATGTGACGAAGCAGGACTAGCCGGGATCAGAAAGGGTCCACGCAGACCTGAAATTAAGACCAGTCTCTGAGGCCAAACCACCTGGTCTGAACCTCACTTCGTGTGACAAGCTGACTCATCTTGGGCAAGTGACTTAGCCTCTCTTTGCCTCGGTATCCCAGGTCTTCCAAAAGGCTGTTGTGAGGATTAAAGTACCTGACAGTAGTAAGCAGTTTACATAAGACTTAGCTATTATCATCATCATTGTTGAATTGTTTGAACTAAGTTCTCTGATCTCTCTGAATGAGGGACAATTTAACTGGCCGCAGGGTGGGGAAATAAGATTTCCTAAGCTTTAATAGTAAAAGAAAAGGAAGAAATCAAAGAGAAATCACAGATTGACTGCACAAAGGCATTCTTAAAGCCACTGTACATAAGTCAAAGCGAATAAAAATAAGAGGGAAATGACAAACTAAGAAAAAAATCTGATACTATTTGATAGACAAAGAGCTAATACCTTCACCTATGTTCTCATAGAAAACAAGAAAAAAACACTAACACTCAACAGAAAAGTGGGTAAAGGACATGAAATGCAAATTCACAAAAGAAATAGAGAAGGCCAAAAACATGAAGAGTTCCTCCAAAATATTTAATAATAAAGTATGTTTTTAGGAGAGACCAATTACCTCATCTTTCCATTTTGGCTTTAAAAACACAAGTGTGTTGACACTGCGTGTTTATGCCTGCAAACACGAGGACAGGCTAGGGAAGCCGCGTGTGGTACCACGTGTGTCTCTCAGCAGGGCAAGGTCAGACATTCACCTCTTAACTTAGAAAAAATATATATATTTTTAAATATATATATTTTTAAATGTCAGTGGCAGGATCGTGGATGAATGACTTTTTGCTTGTGTTTTTCAGAATTTTACAAAAAATTTTTTACAAAAAATGAAGGAAAATGCTTACTTTTCCCTAGTAAGGGAGGCAAACTGAGATGAGAAACAAAACACCATCACTTACCTATCCCGCTGACCAAGATTTTGCCAAAAAACGGTGCTGCTGGGACCAAAGTAACACAATGGCTGTCGTGCACCGGGCATGAGGGGAAACAGGGACCCTGCTTCCGGAGAGCGAGCTGGTGGCACACGCCAGGGGCCCTGACAGTTGACACCCTAATTCTATTTTTAGAAACCTATAGCAAGGATGTACCAGATATACAGGCCAGACTTAGTTCATCATGCTATTATGAAAATAAAAAGTTGCAAACAACTTTAATGTCCAACTGCTGGGGAATGGTTTGGATTACGGCACAGTTAAATGATGGAATGTTATGTAACCACTGAAAACAAAGTTTCCCATTAATTTCTAACATGAGAAAATTCAGAATTACGACATTGTAACAAAGCTCCATATACACAATAATAATTATCCCAAGTTTTTAAACACTTGCATAGAGAAGGAAGAGAATACAGAAAAATGCAAAAAGTGGTCCATTTTGGACAGATCTTGCCCTCCCTTCTTTATGCTTCTGTAATAATCATGAATTCCTTTTCTAAGGGGGAAAAAAAAAGATCTGCTTACAAGAAAATAAACAGCCAGGGCTGGGATTAAAATTTAGTTTGCAGCTCCCAAATCTGGGCTTCAACCTCCTTTGCCAATAAATCTGGAGGAATGTTCCCCATGTGCTATAGACAGATCTGTACAATTTTCTTAGCTGCAAAGTCAGGCTCCAAGAACGTACAAGAAAAACAAACACTGAGCACTGCACTTGGGAATGTGTTTATTGAGAATGATTTTCTCCAAATGAACAATGAAATGGAAAGTACACTCAAGGTGGTTTAAAGAAGAGCCTACAAAACTGAGAGTGGCCCCCAGAGCCAGCAGAGAGGAAAGCCCACAGCTCCGCCCCCATCCTGCCCAGGTGACTACAAGCAACCTCGGAGCCCCAAGCACAGCCCAAGCCCCCAGACCCTCGGCCCCGCTGCAGCCCCCCTGCAGCCAAGCCCGCTGCCCTCACCCAGAGCAGACGTCCGTCCTGCCCAGGATCACAGACCAGGAAGGGAAGGAGGAGCCTACCCAAGCCCTGGGACCAAGGCCAAGAAGTGTCTGAGTGCCACAGACAGGGATCAAGACACGGCCCGTGCCCCCCTCAACCTGGTGTGAAGACACGGCCGGGGGCACCGGCACAGAGGGCAAGTCTGGACGGGAGCCAGGGGAGACTTCGGGGCTGGGGGGCATGTGAGGTGGGGGCACGGCACCCACACACACGGAAGACGGTGCAGCATCCCCAGCCTGACCTCAGGGTCCCCTCCAGACAGCCCTGCACCGAGGGCCCTGCAGTGATCAGTTCCCACCTCTCTTCCCAGGACACATCTGGGAGGGGTCGGCACCACTCAGCTTCGGCTTCCACTTCATTGCAGGGCAGCACGGACGTCCCCGTTCCCAATGTGTCCAGTCTCTCCTCCCCCAGATCCAATGACTTGACTTCCGCTCCTGATTGCATGCCCTGTCTCCATGGCCCGGCCGGCGTGCCTGCCCTCCGTCACTATACCTGCTCCATCAAGCAGACTCGGGCCGCTGGTCTCCGTGCACACTTCAGAGAATTCACGTCACCCTTCAATTCTAAACTCCACGGGGACAACTTCCAAGTCCCAGGCCCGGGCCGGCCTCACCATGGCAGCTCTGGCTCAGTATCTCCCATCTACCAGGCTCTGCCACGTCCAAGTCCAGCCAACCCCCTCTGTCGGCAATGACCACAGTCACACCTGTCACCTCTTTGATTCTTACTACTGGGCAGTGCTTCACAAGTGCTGCTATTCTAACCACTTGCTATATTCACTCCTCCACTCCTCACAAACCTATGAGGGAGAGATACTATTATTACCCTCATTTTTCAGATGAGGAAACTGAGATGTTGAGTAACTCGCCCAATGTTACAGAGTAAGTGTCGAGCTGGGCTCACACCAGCTGCAAAGTCCATGCTGCTAACCACGAGGCAACACGGCCCTGACAAACATAAAAATGAACCCCAATTCCCCATCTTTTAGTTACCCAGACTTAAAACCTTGGAGTTGTTTTTTGCAAATGGCTCTGCAAGCAAAGCCAGCTCCTCCCCTTTACGCAGCCAGGTGCTAAGAAGTCCTGCTGGTCTTTCTTTTACACTGTCTCCTACCTCCTCTTTCCGTCCTTCACCCCTGCTCCTGCCCAAACAGAATCTTGATTACATCACACCTCCCAGCAGAGAAGCAGCCTCCTGGTGAGAAGAGAGCTGGTATCCATTTCTGCCCTCCCCAACCCAGCCTCCAAAACACTAGGACTGATCCTTCAGAAATGCATTATTCACACATTCATTCAAGCACTCGCTAAACCACCACACTGGCTCTTTGTAACAGGTGCCCTGCCCATCTCCATGAAACTGAACTGAAAGATACTCAATTACGACCTTCAAGAAGATCGCAGTCCACAGGTTGTTTTCCATTTCTTGTACACTCTCCTCTACCCGCCACCCCCTGCCCGGTTCAGGACCCTTCGACAGCATTCCATGATTTGCAGCAGGGTCCCTAAACTGGCCACCCTCAGGCCAAATCCTCCAAAAAGACTTTTCTGTTTGGACCAATGTGCTTTTAAAAATTTGATCCTGAAATTCCTGAGCAGGCAACCTTCCCTTCCTAGTGCTTACTTACTTCCTTGTGTCTCCCACTGAGATCCAGGGACTAAAGTCTAAACTCTGAGTTGGCATACGAGGGCCTTGGCAAGCGGGCAGGACTCTGCCTCTGCCCTCCCCTTCCTTCCCCCTCTTGACTGAGCTCCTTCTCGGTCAGACGACTCCCTCACTGCTCCCAACCATGCCACGAGACCCGGTGGTGCCGGCTGCCCCCTCCCCTCCTCTGCTTCTCTACACTCCCCCTGCACAAGTTCCTTCCTCCTCGGGGCTTCCCATGGCCCCTGCAAGCTAAGCTGGCGTTCCCATCTCTGCAATCCCCCCTACTATGCACTGACTTCAGCACTTGACTACATGGAAATGTCTTTCTCGACAGACCACAAATTCCTGGTTTGGAATGTCTGCGATTTTCTTATTTGGTATCACTCTCATTCCATTTACTTAAATGAAAAATGCATGCTTTTTGTAGAGTTTAAGCAAAAATTGAGTAGCATAAAGGAGGAAAAAAGAAATCATGCAAAATCCCATCACTCAGAAATAAGCAGGTTCTCCCACTGATTATTTGGCAAACCTTATTCTTTAATGTCTTTTTAAGAACCTATGCATACGTAAGGATGGGAGGACAGATGATGGGAGGAATTTAGAACACCAGGACCATGCATTATTTTTAAATATAAATTTAAGGCTCAATTTTATTTGAACTTAGAAGAAAATGAAGTAGAACCAAAGGAATGCCAACTTTCAATAACTGCTTCTTCTCCACATGATACATTAATTGCCTAAGGATCTCTCTAAGGTTAAGAAAAAGATGGTGAAAGATATTTTCGTAGGTTTTCACCCTTTTAAACTACTTGTTTCAGTTTTGCACAGGATTGGCTAGCTACCAAGATAAAATTAAAACTTACTTTCACTTACCTTTCAGTCCCACCCCCTGTTTTTGCAGATTTTATTACTATTTTTGTTTTGTTAAAGTTTTAATATTTGCGATCCACTTTGCCACCATAACTGCCCACTGTTTAACCAAAGTTCTGGATATAAAATGGAGAGAAACCTCAGAAGACCTTTAACACCGCTTCCTCAAACTTCTATCCCGGTTGGCTAAATTTCACTAACTTCATTTTTCAAGGAAGGCTCCCAAGTTCATTTGCGTTTACAGATGAATGTCTGTTGCTTTCGTGCCTGAGTGCCAGCTTCACTGGACATAATGTTCGTGTTCACATTTTCATTCTCTCGAAGATACTGTTCCACTGTTCTCAGACATTCGATGTTTCTACAGTCTGAGGCAAGCCTAGGTGTGTCTTTCTTGATTTTCCTGCCTTTTCCGCACAGTTCTTTAAGCTTTAAGTTCAACACCTTAACCAGGATGTGCCTATGTCCAGTATCACACATCAGCTTTCCCTGGTGTACACAGTGTGCCTTTGGATCTTTAAATTCAGTTTTTCACTCACATTGGGAAATTTTTCTTCTATTACATCTCTGAATACTTTTCTGATCCACTGTTGGGCCATTTACTGAGACAATCATTATTCTAATGTTGGACTGTTTTTGTCTTTGTCCCCTTATCTATCATCATCTTTTTTCCAAAATCTACAATCTCTTAAAATTTTTCCTCCACATTCATTCTGATTACCTCAAAGCCTTTCCTTCAGGTCAATAAGTCAATTTTTGGCCACTGAATAGGTAATGTACTGTCTACATTTATTCACTTAACTTTACAATATCTCTTCCAACCTCATCGTAGTATATTAATTTGCCTTTAAAAGCTAGAATTTTATTGAATTCATAGTCTATAGTGTGAAGTATTTTCAGAGTTCCCTTCAGGTCTCTGGATATGTTTTCATCTAGATTGGGATCTTGGTCTGTCTTCTGTACGTTCTACTCCTTTCCTTCATTTTTTACTATAGTATATTTGAACAGTTGCAATGCTATTTTTTTTCACTGTGCTTATGCTAATACACAGATAGCTCTGTCCTGTTGTGAAGCAGATAAATTCTCCGAAATCCCTTTCCCACCTTTATCTGGGAACTTTAGTTCCTATGAGATACAGGGCTGGGTTCTGCTTTCTAGACACTTTGCAGTGGCCTACACAGTGGGAAGGGAAAGAGCCGGCTGGGTCAGTGCACAAGCTTTGCCCTCTCTTCTGGGATTCTGTCACACCAGGGCCCATGCACTGAAGCTAGAAAGGCATCCCTCTCCTGTGGATCCTGGATAATGCTTCTAACTCAGCAAGATTTTGCCCTAAAAATGGATGTTGGGTAACAACTGGAGAGGCAAGATATGTGATCTGGTTCTACTCCACCATCTTTACCGAGGAGTTAATCCATTTGCTTAAGAACAGCTTCTCTTGAGAATAAAAGCTATCTGATATCACCAAAAATTGTTTTAGTATCTCCTGTATAATTAGAAGATAAATAAACTTCCTGAATACATGAACCTCACCAATTATCAATGTGGATTCAAATACATAACTATCCTCTTTGAGAAGTATGAAATACAGACGTACAGTTATTACATAGATATTTGCACTCTAAGTCCTAAACTTGGGTTTTGTTCTAATAGGCAAGAAAAAAAGGAATACAGACCTCGACTGAAGGTACGTCCTGCTTCTCAGAACATACGTCTTCTTTAGACGCTTTGTGAATCTTCTTTTCTGAAGCAGACTTTGTGTCAACCTTTTTCAAAGTTTCACAATTGTCTACTTCATTCTTGACAGGCACTTGCTGGTTATTCCCTTGAATAAATAAAAATGATTCAATTTCTAGCTAATTATTTCCATTCACATTCCCCACAGTTAAATCTTCTTCCTACACCAAACAATCTCATTTGATTTAATGAGGTTTAGACTTAAGGACTGTTTTGACATCCACAATGCTCTAGAAATTTATTTTGCTTACAGGTGAAAATGTACTTATATTACAAGTTTTACAAACAGTCGTTAAAAGAGGTCATGGGAAGAAAGAGCAGGGGCACACCATTATTCATAGCGGCATTATTCATGAAAGTCAAAAGGTAGAAACAACCCAAACGTGCATGGACGAATGGAAGGATAAACAAAATGTGGTAAATACCATGGAACACCATTAGCCTTAAAAAGGAATGATTCACTGCGCTACAGTGTGAATATAATTAGCATTACTGAACTGTACACACAAAAATGGTTAAGATGAGGGAAAAAAGGAATGAAGTTCCGACACATGACACAACATGGATGAACCTTGAAGACATTATACTGAGTGAAATAAACCAGTCACAAGACAAATATTGTGTGATCCTATCTGTTTGAGGGACCTAGAGTCATCAAATTCACCGAGATAAAAAGTAGAATGGTGGCTCCCAGAGGGTGGGGGGACGGAGTACGGGTAATTATTGCTTAATGGGTATGGAGTTTCTGTCTGGGATGATGAAAAAGTTCTGGAAATGGATGACAGTGATGGTTGTACAATGATGTGAATGTACTTAATGCCACTGAGCTTTACAATTTAAAATGGTAACTTTTAGGTTCTACATACTTTACCACAATATTTTTTAAGTTACGGGAGGGACAGAGGGAGGTAAGATCTTGGGTTCTGGTCATGACTCAGACACTAATTAGTTTTACTAATCAGAAGTAAGTCTCTTAAGCTCCCTGAGCTCCAGTTTCCTTATTTATGAAATGACAATACCACTTCCTCTGCCTACCCTGACTGACTGTTATGGAGATGCAACCGGAACAGACAGAAATATAAAGGGTCACCACCAATAGACACATGAACTGCTGGAGGGCAGGGCCTTCTCCTGCAGGAAACGCCCACCTGCCCTGGGAACAGCACCTGCGGGGTGAGAACCAAGTGCGAGACAATCACGCTGGCAAGGTCTGCACCGGCAGGAACCACACCAGAAACGTGACCTTTCCTTTGTTTTTTCAAATGACGTCATTCCTAAGTGTATTTCTTCTTCTATCCTTGACTTTGACATATGGTCAAACAGACTTCAACGCCACCATAACTGGGCTCAGTGTTCTAATATGAATCGGAAAGGATTTCAGTACCTTCCCCTTTTTTCTTTAACTGAAAATCCCTCACGACACCATGGCCATCTGAGAAAGTGTAGATGCCTACGGTGCAAATACATCACAGCAGAGCAGGCTGCCGGCTCCCATCCGGCCCTGCTGAGGGGCCTGGGGCTGCACGAGGCTCTCAACCCAAACGACAGGAGGGGTCAAACGCCCTCCAGACCCTGCAACCCTGAAGCTACAAATCAAGCTCACTCAAAGCAAGATGCATACATTTCAACGACGCTTAAAAGGTAAGCATTCTTTTATTTTGTTAACGGAAAATTATGTAAATATTACATAGCCATAAAAATGCTGGGGAAGCATAAATTCCTCTGCAACACAGATTGGGTGTGAGACGCCCACAGAGGAAACCATCCAGGACCGCGAATGAGCCAGGAAAAAGCCAAGAGCAAGGGAGACAGGGGTCCAAACAGAAAAAGACATCATAAACAAAGACATCACTTCGGATGCCGGAAGCCATCGGTGTGAACGGAATATAGATATTCTCCTCCAAAAATGTGCTGTGACTTTCCTAGGGTCTTAATTCATGAGAAAATGGTTTTCTTCAGGCCAAGAATCGCACTAAAAGTATTAGCCATCAAAGTTTCTTAGGAAGGGTCAAAATTTAATATCCAACACTAAACTACCCCCTAAAAAGGGATAAAGCACAGACTCTCCGAAAATTACTAATGCCTATTGTGGGGGCCAAGAATTAGGACCAACAATAAAATGAATTCAAATTCAGCCTTTGAGAAATTCTATCACGACAATATTCAAGAATCCAGAAATACCGTGAGCATACACTTCATTTAAAAATGGAGCCATCCCGTGGCATCCTACTAAGTGTGCTTACAGCATTATATGCTTTTCTGCCATTTATCTCACAGAGTAGGAGTATTTGAGCCACAGAGACAACAAAACAAATACAAGAACAGGAACAAGTTAACAGGCCAGAATCCTGCTTGGATTTCTACTGAATCAAATCTAATTGTATGATATATTTTGAGTAAACCACTAGATCTTCATTTCCAGTTGCCAGTATCTGTGCAAATGAGACTATTTTTTGAATTTCTGCAAATATTGGTATTTCAGAAATTTTGGAGGTATCTATCTAATTCAGTGAAAACTTTCAAGTGCTATTAATTTCAAGGTTTTAGGGTATTATTAAATTGAAAAGTTCATTATCCTTTACATTATTATAAGCAGAAACAACGAAAAAATTGCTAACTATTCCTGAGGCCAGAAGCAATTTGCCTCTAGCCCTAATTCTAAGTCTGTATTATTTTGATCATATAATGAAAAAATAACAGTTATAAACAGTTTGAAAAGAGACAAATTTCAAAAGATCCCTTACACGACACATAAAGCCCTGCTGTTGTCAGAGCATCAAGAGACTCTGGACCATGTAACACATGCTTGGAAGGCGTCGCTGTTTCACGGTTGTTTGACAGGCTGATGCCAAAAAACAAGTCAAGAGACTGCATTTCTATCGGGAATTTTAATTTATGATTTACTACAGGCCTCTCAGGAGGAGGCAGGAGAAAGAGCAGGAAAGGGGTGACACATTTTCTGTTATTCAGAAAACACTCTGTTTCTCCACAACAACAACAGTGAGCACGTAGCCAGAGCCATTAATATACAGCCTGGAAGATTTCGTTCTCACACAAGAAGTTACCCTCAGAAAAAAATAACTGTCTCAGAATAAGAAAAGGCCCAGTGCTTCAGGCACCTCCAGGAGTTCTGGCGGGTTCAGGATGCCATTTCAGGCACTCTCGGGAGAAAGGTCACCTCCCCAGTCCCCTTTCCCAAAGGTAGTCTTGTCACTAGACCTGGTTCTAAGAACGTCTGTGTACTTTGGGAGAATGGCTAGAATGTGGCACAGACACTGACTGGTTTCAACTGAGTGAGTGGAAGTTCCCGAGGGGCCATCGGTTCAGCTCGCAAGACTGAAGCTGTTTTCTTCAGATTCTAGAAAGGATCTTAAGATGGAAACACAAAGTGAAATCCTTTTCAAAATAAGAAAAGAACTGATGCTCAAAGTTGGAAGGAAAAACTTGGAAGGTTCTTACGTTTTTGGTTTTCTCATTCTTGAGTGTTCTTTACACCCTGTGACCCCCTGCCTGTCGCCATCTGCCAGCTTATTACAATGCTTTCCTTCAAATTCTGACAAAGGAACCCTGAACCCTCAGTATGACCAAAAGACTCCGTATCTTACCTTCAAACTACAATTTGCTTCCCCTAAATTTCTCAGTCCTTTCTTATTTTTAAAATTCTCAATTCTTTAAAATGTTTAAATTGTAAATTGATGGCAGGCCGCTTGTTTACTTTTTAACCTCTTTGATATTTTCCTAGAATAGTGATGTAAACAGAAAACAGTCAGAACCAAATACATGTCAGTGAATGGATTTCCCTGTGAGGAACCTCCTGCTGACAGATTAATTCTGGAGAGAAATACAGGGCTGCAAATTAGCACCTTTGAATTTGCTGGTATGAACATGGTGGAAAGCCAAAGTTCTTTCATCAAATCTTATGTGATCTGACCAGCAATCACCCTGATACTGCTTAACAGGCTGACAAGTCAGCTAAAGAGGAGTTTAAAAAAAATTCCTGAAGTGAGAGATTGGTTTTCATTTAAAGCAACATAAGCATACCAGTCATCTGTACAGGGAGGAAAGGTTCGGGGCGGGTTTGCCATCTACAATGATACAAGCAAACGCTATGTTTGTGGGCTCCCTTGTTAAATTTACTCACACTTGCCGAAGTGTTATTAGATACTATATGGTCATCTAGGCTCAACTACAGGGATTAAACAGCATGTACTGGACAAGAGTATCCAGGAGCACCAAGTCAAATCCTCTGACCCACCCTGGCACTACATGGCTGGCCCACGCCCTTCAAAGAGCTCTGATGCAGCAGAAGGCCTTCCCGTCCATCCACCCACAAGGCCACAGCCCTTGCGTTCTGCAGGCACATCTACCCAGATGTCTGATGGATGCACTGGACCACAGAAGACGCACTTCTGGAGGAACAAGTCCCTCAAACAAGTCTGATTTGAAGTTTGTATCAAGTCAGCCTATGTCAAATACTGTCCTCAGGCCTAAATGACACATGAAACAAGAGAAAAACCCAGCTAGACTCACTCCATAATTTCACCCTTTCACAAGAGTTTTGTAGTCTGGGCCCTAGACAGTGTCAGGACAGAAATGGATGAACAGACACCCCTCTGCCCCGCCATCAACACCCTCAGACAAGGAATGCTGTGACTTCATGGAGATCTGGTAGAGGCTTCATCCAGGGGGCGCACTCACACACTGGGGGAGAGGCCGTGGGGATAGCTGGCCCTGCAAACAGGAGTCCTCTTCAAGCGTGCGCACTGCTGCCAGGGAAATGGCACCAACAGGGTGGAACAAGGGGCACCGGGAGTGATGCACAAATTGCCCAAACCATGTTCTACTCAGAGGACCCTGCCTTCCTTTTGAATTAGAAACGTCCTTTGATGGAACATTTAAAATTCAGGTTGGTATTTTCCCTACTAAATGCATCAAGTTCATTAGAATCAGCCAATCTATTAATACAATCTTCTCTACAATACCAAGGAGTGAAAAATATGATGTTATTTATATTTAGATGTTTCAAATAAGATCAAAGGTAACTGATTCTTTCAGATTAAAAAGTGTCAAAAATTTGACTCTTAATGGGAGAAGAAATGTGCTTATCAAAATGGTCAGGATAAACACACAAAAATAAGCACAGGCTCTTATGCCAGAAGCCAGAGGGATCAGTTAAAGATTTAATGACAAATGTATGTGTAGGTAGGCTTCCTAGTCTAGCTTTGCTTGCATTTTTATTAACTGCATTTGCTACGAGAGAACATCTACCTTCTTTTAACCAAGGAACGCGACCAGAGAAGAACCAGGGAGAAGGAGCATGCAATGGTGGCAGCTGCTACATACAGAGAGTTGTTAAGTTTTGTTCCATCAGAAACATGCCATAGGCTGATTGATTTCTGCAAACAGTCTGAAAAGCCAAGATAAAAGATACTTCGGGGGCTTCCCTGGTGGCGCAGTGGTTGAGAGTCCGCCTGCTGATGCAGGGGACACGGGTTCGTGCCCCGGTCCGGGAAGATCCCACATGCCGCGGAGCGGCTGGGCCCGTGAGCCATGGCTGCTGAGCCTGCGCGTCTGGAGCCTGGGCTCTGCAACAGGAGAGGCCACAACAGTGAGAGGCCCGCGTACCGCAAAAAAAAAAAAAAAAAAAAAGATACTTCGGAAGAGGTGTCCGTAAATTCCAACAATACAATATGATATTCGCATCATTCTAATGAATGGACTGAAAAAAGTAAACTTCTTAACCATGATGCTCTAAAAACTTGGTGTCCCGTCCTAAACTTTCCTTCTTAGAAATGGTATTTCAACATTTATACCTTTGCTAATAAAACTGTGTGTGTGAACTAAAAATTCAGCAGCCACAGTTCAAACTAAAGTCATAGATGAGAACAAATTCCACTAAGAACAGACTGGAGACAAACAAGAGAGAAGAGTCACCAAGGAGGATGGAAAAATTACCATTATTTTTTCTGGAAATTTCTGGCAAGTCTGACTGGCACTGAGGTGAATTTCTCGGCAAGTGATTTTCAGGTAGTTTCTTAGGGGTCTTCAGAGGACAGACCTCTCGCTCCTTGAGTTCGGCTATGTTTTCTGAAATCTGAAGGTCCGTTTCCTTAGGAAACATACATGTCTGTACTCCTTCCTTCACGTGACATTCGGAAGAAGTATTACTGACAGCAATTGCGTTTTTCAGTGTGTTTTCTTCTTTACTCAGTAAGTTTTGGGGAAGAGTTAGATTCTTCTGCAGGTTGACGTTTAGGCCACCTGTGTACTTGAGGCCCACCCAGGTCTCGCCCATCCCGGCAGGGCATGCGTCCTCTTTAGCAGCAGCCAGGGAGCCGCCTGGGGCCGAGGCCTGCTTGTCCTCTGCAGGGGCGCTGGCACTGCCGGCAACGGCTGCACTGGCTTTGTGTTTCCCGTAATAGACCGAGCACTTGTGCTTTTTCTGCGAATGGCTGTAGGTGGCCGGGCTCCTCTTCGTTGCGTTCTGGATCCTGCTCTGCGGGGGGTTTACCGGAAGGCAGCTTTTCCCTCGACCTTTATCGGAGGGGCTGTAGGTATCGAGAAAGTTCTTGCAATTGCTTCTGGATTTAAGAAGAAAAACATTTAACATAAAGGCAAACCAGGTAAACCTCTCCCTCTCTGTTTCTAACTCCATGAGAAAGAGGGAGCAGTCTGGGGTACACCAAGGAGCTCTCACCTTTCGTTCTTCTAAAGCTCCGGGAGTTTAATAAACTAAGTCCTTACGTGAAGTCTATCTTATAATGAAAGAAATGGTGTAGCTGTCACAACAGTGACTTAAAGAAAATTGTACTGAAACAAATTTGGAACCAAAATGTATATGACCTTAAAACAAAATCAGAAATGAGTCATACCAAAGGTGAGAACCCTCTCCCCACACTACAAGAATTCTTACTTGTGAGAATGGGAGCTAATTACATCCATCGGACTATTGCTTTGCTGTGAAGAGGAGCTGGCATTCTGCCTCTGTCTCGTTTTCATGAACTCCATCAGAATGTACTGTGCTTGTTGGAAGGCTATTAAAATCACACCCAACAGGGACAAACTGAGGACGAAAGCAACGGGGTTCATTACTGCCTGGTTGTGACTGGCATTAAAAAGACTAGCTCACTAACACGACATTGTAAATCAACTATACGCCAATAAAAAAAAAAAAAAAAAAAACTAGCTCTACAGAAGAGTGGTGAATCAATCGATGGGAAAAGTCTAAAGAAATGCTATTAAGATTCCATATCTTACGGATATGGAATGACTCCATAATTTCTGACATCTCTTAAAGATTCAAAAAAACTGTTTCTGAAAATGTGAATATTTATAATTCTGACATACCAGTTCAATTTTTAAAGACATTTCCAGGATAAAATCACATTTTAAAGGGTCATTCTAGTCTTCTAATCTCAAACTGCCGTTGCACTGAGCTAATAACACATCCTATGTCACAGATGATGTTCATATATCCTAAATGTTACATATAACATTCACATCTTCCACCGGGACGGCCAATGAACATATATGGAACACAACTGTCCATTACACTCCTAGGTCCTATGACTCGCCTACAATTAGTTTAGAGAATAGTAAATTCTCTTCAAGCATACCAGGAACTACTTTGTCTACTTCACGAATGTCAAAATTCCACTCAATTCATATGCTTTGATCCCACCGGGCAATATCCATTTCCATGCAACTCGGCTGGATGGCGTCTCCACTCAGTGAGGGAGGAACAGTGGAGAAGGTGGCAGCTTACCTGACAAAGAAGACGGTGAGCCTCCAAAACGACTCCTCCCAGCTGGGTCCCGGAACCACGTCCGCACACAGAGGCAGCAGGTGATGAGGGAGGGTTACGTTGAGAGTGAAGCGAAACTCCAGGTCTGCCGCCGTGGCCAGAGTCAGCTCGCGGATGACCCAGGAAGAGGTGAAGTCTGGAGTAAACCTGACAGCAAGAGGCATCTTTATGAACTTTGATGGTTTTAATTTTAGGCACAAAACAGAATAATCATAATGGCAGCAGAATTTCTTACTTCTGCAAGATAAATACTAACATGAAAACAACTCAAGACATCTTATCAATGAAAAAAAGTTTTTCCCCACAATATAGTAAATGCGACCCTAAACTGAAATGAGGTTAAAGTCCAATGCTCACACAATGCTGATGTCCCGGGATGTGTTGGGGTCCAAGGAAAACTGCTGACAGTCTAGAACTTCAAATCCATAACCTTGGCAATTATACCCATTAATTTTCAGAGATGTCACAGTTATAGGAAGTGGTCCGATATTCTCAACCTTAAAGTTCTTCGTAATTGATAAAATTTGCTTGCTGTCTTTCAGTTCTAGTGAGGATGAAAAGTGATATTCAGTACAGATGAACTGAAAAATTTATTTAAAATAATTTACTGAATCAACATTTACTGAATCCACAAACCATGATCTACATGATTAAAATGTAAAAAAAAATTCAATACAAGCTCAAAGCATGATTCCTAGCTAAATTCTAGATTCTACTACCAGAATATGATAAAAATACTTAACTAGTCAAGGTTTTTCTTAAGTTAAATGATCTGCCTACGTACCCAAAGTAACAAAAATCTCTTCTTTGTTCTTTTACTTATTAAAGGTTAAGGTGAAAAGTTTATTCTTCTCAGAAGCTTAATAGTTTGGATTTACCACGAGCCACCGTGCACCCTGTGCCCCGGGAGCCTCATTCACACCCAACAGGACCAGTTTGGAGGGTGTGTGTGCTTCTGTGTAAAACCATCACGGACACTAGAAACACAGTTCAAACTCCCATTACATTAAGAGGTAGTAAATACTTAAATCCTTGCAAATAATGAGAGCACATTTCATGTTGGGAGTTTAAAAAAGGAAGACGTATCAATTTTTAAAATATTCCTATAAATTTATAACCCACAATTTATTCCATATTAGGACTAACATTTTATCTGGTTCTACGGTTTATACTCCTCCATAACTCTAACTTTCAAGGCAACTCTAAACTATTGAATGAATGAGTGAATGAATGAATGAAAAAAAACGAACACTTTGATGAAGATTTTGAATGCAAAATGGCCAGTCTTTTCAAACTCAGTGCTCATATAGCATAGTTTTCTAAAATAAAAAAATTCACAATCAGGCGTTAAAATAGCTCTACAAATTATCCAATGGTTTCACCAATCAGTTTTCTCCATAGGAGACATACTGTTACACTAAAATGCTTTCAGTGCGTTCCTGAAATTAAAAATAATAACAGGAAAACAAGACAGAATTTACCAAAAACATTCTACATCTATTGTTTTACTTTTGCCTTAGTTCTTAAGGAAGTTCTTGGAACTAATATAAATAGTTTAAAAGCATTTAATTTAAATACATGCAAAACTTAGAATTTTCTAATGGAACACTTAAACAAATTTCTAAATCTGCACTGTCTGATACAGTAGCCACTAGACACATATGGCTACTTAAATTTAAATTAAATTTAAATTAAATAAATTTAAAAATTGAGTTTTTCAGTCACACGAGCTATATTTTAAGCACTCATTAGCCACATGTAGCGAGTGGCTGCCATAATGGACAACACAGACGTAGAACGTTTCCATTACTGCAAAAGGGCGGTTAGTTCACCTTCAGCCTTCTCTCTACTTATCATTTTGGTGTGATTTTTTTAGGATTAGGTAACTGATAACCAAATTAACAGTTTCACACTATTTATCTTAAATATTTGACACTCTACTGGTAACTTAACATTATACTTTTCCCCCCATATCTATTATTTGAGTTGGGTTAAATATCTAAGGCTATTGTTCCTAATCAAGTGGTACCAGCCTACATATGCTCAAATGTTTGCCTGATTTAATTATTAGCATCAATACAATGAATTTACTGTAAATTTTTTAAAGAATCTTCTCATATCTCCTTTTGCTCTTGGCTTTGGCACCAAGCCTGTCCTGTCCAAGTGCCACATACACAGACCACACACACGGACCACACGCAGGGACTCACGTCTCCGGCAGCCCATCAGTGTGGACTCGGGCACCTTAAAGCGCAGTGAACCTCCAGTGCCAGGAAGTCTCCCGCCCACCTTCAGTAGCTCTCTTGCTCCAAATCCTTCCACGCCAATCATGTCGATAACAGTCAAGTTATTCCTACAGAGAAAGGAGATGCAAATAAAAATGCACTGCAGTCGAGTTGTCACAAGATACAATGCACTTGAATTTAAATATTCCTAATTAGCAAAACAAAATTTTTTAAGTTTTGAGAGAAAACTCAGTTTAAATAGTGTGGCGTCTCCCGCCATCTCAGAGCACAGAAGCTGCCAAGCCCGGCAGAGTCAAGGCAAGCTGAGCGGGCAAGAACCAGCAAATGACCATGATCACTCTCCAGTTTCCACCCAAGAATGGAAACCTATATTTTTCTAACCAGGCACCAGGGTGGTGATCAGACCTCCAAGAGACAAAAAGTGAAGGAATAAACTGGGGGGCCACAAAGAAACATTAACAAATTTAGACAAATTGACAAAAACTGTTCATAGGGTGAATTAAGGAGTTTTCATAGTAATTGTGACTGTAAGAAATTCTTCCTTAGGGCTAATTCTAGAAATGAAATCCTATCCTATCTTTTGAACCAAAGATTTAAAATACCATCCTACAAATAGCATGTATCTACTCAAGTTCTTATTAGTCAAATAGTAATTCAGACTAGCTTTTGCCTTTTCATTAACTGAAATCAGGATTCCTAGAATGGAAAGTTCAGTGGAAATGATGTTTAAATGATGCAGACTGCACTGAAAGTCAGTTGCCATTAAGGTAAACCCTAGAAGCAAAATACACTGAGATATCTTTACACCTTCATCTAAAGGATTAAAACCTTTATTGAACCACTTAAAAGCCTTTAAAGTGATGTTAGATGAGTGATATTGTTTACAGAAAAATATGGTGTCTCTCAATACAGAAACCACCAAAACTAAATTAACTACTATAAAAAACTGAGACTTTCTTTTCAAGCCTGACACAGCTTAAGCTGGGATGAGGTAAAGCTTATCTCTACACTTCCCATGACCTTAGTTCTTCAACAGAGAATGGGTTTAAAAGGACACACGTTGTCAGCAGAGCACTAAAATGCTTACTAGAACGTTAGTCATTCGTTTGTTCTAGTCAGCATTACTTAAAATGCTCAACAAAACAGTCTCTTTTTTTAATTTAATTTTTTATCGGAGTATAGATTTACAATCTTGTGTTAGTTTCTGCTGTACAACAAAGTGAATCACTTATACATAGACATATATCCACTCTTTTTCAGATTCTATTCCCATATAGGTCATTACAGAGTACTGAATACAGTTCCCTGTGCTTAGTTATCTATGTGGCAAATCTTTGATACAACACCAATATTCAACAAGTGAAGTCTCTTGAAGGTTCTTTATGATGTGAAATCTGAAACTATATTAATGAATTTTCATAGTTTGTTACATTAAAATCCAGTGGTCTCTCTTGCACATTTTACCAGGGATGATTTTTGGATTATCATAATTAGTTATTTGGAAAAGACGGTTCACTGTGATATGTAGATCTTCCAAATGTTGACACATTTCATTATACTTATAAAAATCACGTTTATTAATATCCTCACTGTGGTTAACAGAAAAGTACTTTAAGTACTGAGAAGCTGTGAAGCTCACAGTGGCAGATACAAGTTTTCCAAAACTCTACTTTTCATGCGAATGCTCAAATTTTATCATTGGCAACAAACACTACCCTTGAAGTGACCGGCTCACTTTGTTCATTTTCAGGAAAATGTTTGCCAAGTACCTGAATCTGAAACAACCATAGTTTTTCTGCTAATCATCCTTTCAAGTAAAAATGGTGTTCCATGAAAAAAAGTGGCTAATTCAGCTTATAATTCAAACAGTCGCCAACATATTTTTCTTGGAGACAACCATGGATGCAGTATGAGTGCTTTATGGGTACTTCTTTTTTTGGCAGGGGGCGTGTACAGTTGTTTTACAATGAACAAGCAGACTCTTTTAAGAACTTCATCTTAGTGCATTTTCTTTTTAGCAGCACTCACCTGCAGAAGAACAAACTCGTATATTAAAGGAAGTCCTGAATAAGAAAGTCTTTTGCCAATTGGTATGACACTGGAAAAGCTTAAAAGATATATATAACTAAAACGTCATTAATGAAAAAATTAAATTTGTGTTAGAAGTCTCACCAATGCAGAGAGGGCTTCAACAGAGATCTGTATTTACTGTAAATTTTTGAAAGAAGACTCTCAATAAAGAGTAAAGAGGAAAAAAAATTCAGAATGAAAAACATTTGGCTGCTTAAATCAGCTGGCAATAATTGTTCATTTAAAAGGAAGGAAAAGAAGTAAAACAAGCCAGTGGGCTCAACTAAGGACTTTTTCCATTGTCCTTTGGGGCTACAGAGAATTCCAGAAGCAAGAGAGACATGAGAACAGTGTAAATCCAAACACCACGGAATGAAAACGTATATGGCAGTGTTTCAATTATTCTTCTGAGCTGAGGACAGAAAAGTAAGTGTGGATGTGTGTGTGTGTGTGTGTGTGTGTGTGTGTGTGTGTGTGTTCATAGTGTGCTCTGCCCTCTGTGACGGTGGATGAGATGCCGCGGGAAGGGTACCGCTGCCCTTGGAGAGGTGGGCACACGCTACCCATGGTACAAGGCAGGAACCTGACACACAGAAGGCCTAAGTGCAGAGACTGAGGGAGCCGCTCTCCTCAGCCACTGCCTCTCCTACCCTTGGACACAGCTCATCACTGAGGGCCTGAGTGAGTCAACGTCACCTCTTAGCTAAAGAGATTCTTGAGAGAAAGAGTCAGCCAGCCAATGAGAAAGAGACACACCTACCGGATTAGGATGAGGGAGGTGACTTTTCCATAGTCAGCTGGCGTGAAAACTACACCAACCCTTTTCCTTTCCAAAGGTTGCAAATGTAAGTGGAGGATGCCAAACCTGGATTCCTCAGAATGCACACCCTGCAAGTCATTAATAAATGCAATTAACTCCTAGAGAACAAGATTCCATCTTCATTAAAATGCATAAACATGACTGCTGTTTCTTTAACGTCTGGATCTGACCACCCAAATCAACCTGTGGAACTTGTTTACCGCGAGAGTTCACACCCATCAAAGGTTCCCGAGCCCGGCTGAGAAGCAGAGGCAGAGGTTGCAGGACAACCTGACACAGAGGCTGGAAAGGGGACTTGCCGCCTGGACCAGATGGGAGCTGGGGCTACAGGCCTTTGATGCAAAGATGCTTTGGATGTAAAACATTACTGAGAAAACAGAGCAATAGCCTCTGCTTGAATGCTACAGGAATCTGACCAAACCACCTGTCCACTGCTGGACAACCCTAAATTCTCTTTAATATTAAGTTTATAAAGAAACCATCTTTATTTAGTTTCTCCATTTAGGAGAAAGATCTTTATTTATTCATATCCTCCTTTATTCTCCCCAAGATTTCTCACTTTCTCTGAATAAATTTTGTGTTCTAAATTTAATATTCAAGATTTAGTTCTTCGGGCTTCCCTGGTGGTGCAGTGGTTGAGAGTCCGCCTGCCAATGCAGGGGACATGGGTTCGTGCCCCGGTCCGGGAAGATCCCACATGCAGCGGAGCGGCTGGGCCCGTGAGCCATGGCCACTGAGCTTGCGCGTCCGGAGCCTGTGCTCCGCAACGGGAGAGGCCACAACAGTAAGAGGCCCGTGTACCGCAAAAAAAAAAAAAAAAAGATTTAGTTCTTCATCATTGTGGTAGACTTTCCCTCTTTCCAATGTTTTTTCTAGCACCTTCTCACTAAAAATAATTTATTAATTCTTTAGAACTGTAACCATGTAGTCTTCATAATATTTCTCTTTTCTATATTTTTAGTTTTTAAATTTGTTTTATCCCTCAGTTATTGCTCGCATTTCCCATACTATCTGAAAGAAGAAATAGCGATGGCATTTGATTCATTTTCATTAAAATTATAAACTTCATGAAGGGAGGAATTCTGCTTTATACACATATGAATGTTGAAAAAAAGCTGCCGATTTAGGGTATTAAAAGCATGATAACAACAGCACCAATTATTAAATAAAATAGTTCTTATATGCCAGGCTCTGGAATATAATTAGGCATATAAAATGCTAAGCATTCTATAAACCTATGGAATCTTCAAACATTATTATGAGTGAAAAAGAGGAGACCTGGAGAGGTTAAATAATTTACCCAGGACTACATGGAGGAGCCTGGCTTTGGAACTTTGAATGTCCAATGGTCTTAACCAAAGGGACCGCATTTCTAAAAATAAACCAACAAAACAAAAATGTAGTTCTTTCTTATATAGCAAAGAATTCTAATAAGGATTTTAAGTTAAATTTGTAGTGTCTCAGAGACATTGATACTGACTATTCTTTTTGTCAATGTAATAAATTAACAATGGTGATATCTCCTTTGTCACAAAAGGTATAACATTCTCAGGGAAAATCTTCAATCACAGATTAAAATCTTTTCGCGAGTTCCACCATTTGTTTAAATCTGAATAGAACACTGACATGTAAAAGAAACTGGCATTATTTTTGGAATTTCAAGTTACATGTGGTTAAGTAGTCGTGGGACAAAATACCTGTTAGCATTTTGGACTCATTTACCTCCCAGCAGTCCTGGGAGGCTGCCTGGTGAAGAGACGAGTGAGAGGGACAGGGCAGGACAGGCTTGCTAACACAAGACCCAACTGCCTAGACCACTGACAAAGGGAAAGGAACGCTACTGCTTGCGTGTTTCTTACTATAAATAACTCTCTGTTAAAAATCCACTTAAAAGCTTGCTTTGATTCGTTCTAACTCACAGTTGGAGGCTATCTGTGGCCCCCCTCTTTCAAGTTAATCTAGAGCCAACAGCGTATCTTTGGAGCGTTATGGGTAGAGAAAGAAGAAAATACCCAAGGCATTTGAATACGTGTGTGTATTAGAACCACAGTGACATGCATATGTGTGTCTGTGTATTTTTTTAAGAGATGCTTCATTTTTAATTGATCTCAAGCACAGAATACCAGTGACCCACAGGACGACTGCGTGAAAACTCAGAAAGCAGGCTGCCAGTTCCCAGTTAAGCAATGTCCTCGCCACGTGACATGTTTACTCCCTCCCTGGGTATTTATGCGAGACCTCATGAGGGCCCAGAGGCTCAAGACTCCCAGAAATCCTTTTTTATAGAGCAGGTGACTATCACAGAAACTGGGTGATCTGCTAAAAACATGAAGCCAGTTTAGTAAGAGAAGATTTCTTTTTAACATATTTGTTTTTACCTTATCTTGCCCTTAAAAGAATTTGATGGGGCCAAGGAATCTTAAGAGAATTATAAATTCTGGGATCTCGGGCTTTATGGTTTTCTACATAGCTCTGATTCAATTGTTATTTCCTCACTCACAGGAATCTAAATGATCAAATTAAAATGATTTACAGGCTCACATGAACCGTGGGCTCCTGCTGCATTAGTTAATTGGAAAAAGCTGCTACGTATACTTAACTCCTAGAGTACAAAAATAGAGAGCCACAGATATTACATAAAGACACTTGAAACACAAATCAGTGAGGCCCATATGCTATGTGTCTAGCTTGTCAGCGTTCTTTTTTCTGTGTAAAGATGACATCCTACCCGGTAAGGGCAAGCCTTGGTGAGCTGGAATTCACTAGTTGTGAAATTGATCATCTGTACATCGGTGCCAAACCTGTAAAGAAAAAACTGTTTAAAAGAGCATTCAGATCACCAAGGAAGAGGAGAACATACGTGCACATATAGATACGTATGCATGTATTTGCACACAGACCCAGTTCACCCTGACCTGTCACTCCTGTGTCCCAGCCCCCCACGCTGTACCAGGCATGTTGTAAGAGCTCAATAAATATTGTTGAATGAATCATGTTGGCAGCACAGAATGTAAAGAATCATATGGTGACAAAAGCTCCCAACATGAAGCCATTTTTTTTTCCCCCAAATGGTTCACAGCTATGGAACCTGATAGGAAGTGACTCTCAGCCATGGACCGTTCTATCTCCCAGTGGATATTTGGCCACATCTAGAGACACTTTTGGTTGCTGCAGCTGGGGAGGTCCCACTGGCATCTACTGGGTGGGAGCCAGGAATGCTGCTAAACATCCTTCAAAGCACAGAACGCCCCTACCCCCACCCCAAACAGAGACTCCTGTGGTCCAAAACATCAGGAATCCTGAAGCTGAGACCCAGGGATGAGGGCAGGTGTCACTGAGCCAGAAGAGGAAACATGCTAAGTGAAACTGTGACTACTGTGCAAAAATAAGATGTAACGGACGTGAACTATGATCATATTTTGTATAACAACACTAGGTTAAAACACACTGAACCACTAAACTCATTTCTTGTGTTGCCCAGAGGTCACTGTGATTTCAATTCTAAATTTTAGGAGTACATGTGAAAAATCATGATTGTAAAGGTTCCCTGACAAGAAAAGAATATTGTGCTGGGCCCTGGACTTGACATGGTAACATTCAAGACCCACACGGTACCCAGAACTGGGAACTGTCCTCAGGGGTCTGCACTGAGGAGATGGGGGCTGTGGTCACAGGCTGATCCCAGGCACATCCACACACAGGTCCCAGGGAAAACGCAAAGGACGTTAAATAATTCTGGGTCTTAACAGGACCTCCCAACACCCCGTGAGAGGTCTTCACCAGCTGGGCATTACCATTTGTGCAGCAGGCGCGCGGCAGCCTCGGGCTTCGGGTACAAGGAGACAGGCAGGAGCTGCAGGGAGACTGGCCATGAGGAAGGGTTCTTCACCACAAAGTACTTCACCTAGATGTGCAGAGAGGAGAGTCAGACCCCAGGGAAGGCAGAACCACTCCTGAGATGCCCCTGCAAAAGTGCATCACCTGCATCTAACCATGAACCATCACCCAGTCAATTCCTCTCCCCTCTGAACTTCAAACTCACTCACTCCTACTGAAGCCCGTGTTAGTCAGGATTTTCTGTTGTTGCAGTTGAATACTTTCTTAGCTGATAAGATTCTGAACTGAATACAGACTTCATAAAACGTGTTTGTTTTAAGCATTTTCAGTCTGTTCATGAGTCTTACCCCTTACTTTTGTTCTTCTGACACCTCCCTCCTGAAAGCACTGAATGGCATACGTGCGCCACTTAATTTCCACTAATTTTGGTTCTGAAACAGTATCTCAAGGTGGCGATACTCTGATAACATAAAAACCCAAGAGCTGGGGTGAAATGAAGAGATGAAAAGATGCAGGACCCTCACCACGCTGTTCCTCAGGGCGGTGGCGCTGAAGTTTAACACGAGGCCAGCCTCCGGGATCAAACGAGGCAGGAAGAGAGCAAAGGGTTCGGACTCCTTGGATTTCTTCGAGTGGGCAAACCGAGTCATTCCTAAAACGTTCCTCCTGTGTAATGCGTAAACAAAGAAATTATGAAAAATAATTTTGACAGAAAAAAAGGAAATCACTTCCACTAAGAGGAACAAGGGGATCTTGGAAAAAAATGATTTATTTGGAGTCTGGGTGACACAAACTACAAGATGATCCTGGAAGGTCCTGTTTTACTAGAGAGCAAGGAAGTGCTCAAAGAATGATGGGCACACAGCGCTCCCATCAGGCAAATCTGGGACAAGTCAGCATCAAAAATAATAACGGTGGTAAGGACCAAAGAATCCACAGTGATGCTCAAAAAGAGTGTAGAATGAACAAAATAATTAGAAACATCACCATTTTTGCAGCCATCAATTCAACAACTGATCCCAGGCAAGGATTATCAATGGATGCCAAAATCATGGGGTGAAACATTCTCAGGGAACAGGAAATGTACATGGTCTTGAATTATCATAGCACATATTACGTATTAATTGCAAAAGGAAAACCATCTACAATGGAGAGAGTCAAATGATTCAACTGAGCAATGTCAATAATGGGACAAACTGACATTTATGTCCCTCCCTCAGGTGATGAAATGATAAAGACACAACACCGACCAAGTAATTAGTACTCTTCCCCGAAATGCTTAACAGGAATGTAAACTTGAAGAACCAACCCCCAAAAATCCAACGTTTTGAATGTTCTATAAGACAACTGGCTAGGACGCTTTAAAACACTGACACTATGAAAGACGAAAAAAGGTGCAGACACTAGTCTGAAGAAAATTAAGGAAACATGACAACCAAATGCAATGCATGGTCCTTGAATGGACTCTGGATTTTAAAAAAGAAAAAAGAGAGGAGGGACCTTCAAGATGGCAGAGGAGTAGGACGAGGAGATCACCTTCCTCCCCACAAATACATCAAAACTACATCTACACGTGGAACTGCTCCTGCAGAACACCTACTGAACGCTGGCAGAAGACCTCAGACCTCCCAAAAGGCAAGAAACTCCCCCCGTACCTGGGTAGGGCAAAAGAAAAAAGAAAAAAAACAGAGACAAAAGAATAGGGATGGGACCTGCACCAGTGGGAGGGAGCTGTGAAGGAGGAAAGGTTTCCACACACTAGGAAGCCCCTTCACTGGCGGAGATGGGGTGTGGGCAGGGGGGAAGCTTCAGAGCCATGGAGGGGAGCGCAGCAACAGGGGTGCAGAGGACAAAGTGGAGAGATTCCCACACAGAGGATCGGTACCAACCAGCACTCACCAGCTCGAGACGCTTGTCTGCTCACCCGCCGGGGCACATGGGGGCTGGGAGCTGAGGCTCCGGCTTCGGTCAGATCCCAGGGAGAGGACTGAGGTTGGCTGCATGAACACAGCCTGAAGGGGGCTAGTGTGCCACAAGTAGCCGGGAGGGAGTCCAGGAAAAAGTCTGGACCTGCCTCAGAGGCAAGAGACCACTGTTTTGGGGGTGCATGAGGAGAGGAGATTCAGGTAACTGCCTAAATGAGCTCCAGAGACGGGCGTGAGCCGTGGCTATCAGCTCAGACCCTAGAGATGGGCATGAACCACTAACACTGCTGCTGCTGCCACAAAAACTTCTGTGTGCAAGTGCAGGTCACTATCCACACCCCGCCAGGAGCCTGTGCAGCCCGCCACTGCCAGGGTCCCATGATCCAGAGATAAGTTCCCTGGGAGAACACACAGCACGCCTCAGGCTGTTGCAACGTCACGTCAGCCTGTACCACCGCAGGCTCATCCCGTGTTCGAAGTGTAACTACTATACCCCTCCCTCCCCCCCCCCGGCCTGAGTGAGCCAGAGCCCCCTAATCAGCGGCTCCTTTAACCCCGTCCTGTCTGAGTGGGAACAGACGCCCTCCAGCGACCTGCACGTTGAGGCAGGGCCAAAACCAAAGCTGAGCCCCAGGAGCTGTGCAAACAAAGAAGAGAAAGGGAGATCTCTCCCAGCAGCCTCAGGAGCAGCGGATTAAATCCCCCCAATCAACCTGATGTACCCTGCATCTGTGGAACACCTGAATAGACAACGAATCATCCCAAAGTTGAGGCAGTGGACTGCGCGAGCAACTGTAGACGTGGGGTTGGCAGTCTGCGAGTGATTTGTTTCTGATTTCTATGCTTATCTTACTATAGTTTTTAGCAGTTGTTAACACTGGGGGATTTGTTTATTGGTTTGGTTATTCTCTACTTTTCTTTTTATTTTAATAATTTTTTAAATTATTTATTCTTTTCTTTCTTTTTTCTCCCTTTTCTTCTGAGCCATGTGGCTGACAAGGTCTTGGTGCTCTGGCCTGGTGTCAAGCCTGAGCCTCTGAGGTGGGAGAGCCAAGTTCAGGACACTGGACCACCAGAGACCTCCTGGACCCATGTAATATCAATTGGCGTGAGCTCTCCCAGAGATCTCCGTCTCAATGCTAAGACCCAGCTCCACCTAATGGCCAGCAAGCTCCAGTGCTGGATGCCCTATGCCAAACAACTAGCAAGACAGGAACACAGAGAGGCTGCCTAAAATCATACTAAGTTCACAGACACCCCAAAATACACCACCAGACGCAGTCCTGCCCACCAGAAAGACAAGATCCAGCCCCACCCACCAGAACACAGGCACCAGTCCCCTCCACCAGGAAGCCTACACAACCCACTGAACCAACCTCACCCACTGGGGGCAGACACCAGAAACAATGGGAACTACAAACCTGCAGCCTGCAAAAAGGAGACCCCAAACACAGTAAGTTAAACAAAATGAGAAGACAGAGAAATATGCAGCAGATGAAGGAGCAAGGTAAAAACCCACCAGACCAAACAACTGAAGAGGAAATAGGCAGTCTACCTGAAAAAGAATTCAGAATAATGATAGTGAAGATGATCCAAAATCTTGGAAATAGAAAAGAGAAAATTCAAGAAACATTTAGCAAGGACCTAGAAGAACTAAAGAGCAAACAATGATGAACAACACAATAAATGAAATTAAAAATACTCTAGAAGGAATCAATAGTAGAATAACTGAGGCAGAAGAATGGATAAGTGACCTGGAAGATAAAATAGTAGAAATAACTACTGCAGAGCAGAATAAAGAAAAAAGAAAGAAAAGAATTGAGGACAGTCTCAGAGACCTCTGGGACAACATTAAACGCACTAACATTTGAATTGCAGGGGTCCCAGAAGAAGAAGAGAAAAAGAAAGGGTCTAAGAATCCCCATAAGGTTAACAGCTGATCTTTCAGCAGAAACTCTGCAAGCCAGTAGGGAGTGTCAGCACATACCTAAAGTGATGAAAGGAAAAAACCTACAACCAAGATTACTCTACCCAGCAAGGACCTCACTCAGACTGGACGGAGAAATTAAAACCTTTACAGACAAGCAAAAGCTAAGAGAATTCAGCACCACCAAACCAGCTTTACAACAAATGCTAAAGGAACTTCTCTAGGCAGGAAACACAAGAAAAGGAAAGGACCTACAATAACAAACAATTAAGAAAATGGTAATAGGAACATATATATCAATAACTAAATGTATATCGATAACTAAATAACTTAAATGTAAATGGATTAAATGCTCCCACCAAAAGACACAGACTGGCTGAATGGATACAAAAACAAGACCCGTATATATGCTGTCTACAAGACACCCACTTCAGCCCTAGAGACACATAAAGACTGAAAGTTAGGGGCTGGAAAAAGATATTCCAGGCATATGGAAAGCAAAAGAAAGCTCGAGTAGCAATTCTCGTATCAGACAAAACAGACTTTAAAATAAAGACTATTACAAGAGACAAAGAAGGACACTAGATAGTGATCAAGGGATCAATCCAAGAAAAAGATATAACAACTGTAAATATTTATGCACTCAACATAGGAGCACCTCAATACATATGGCAAATGCTAACAGCCATAAAAGGGAAAATCAACAGTAACACAATCGTAGTAGGCGACTTGAACAGCCCACTTTCACATATGGACAGATCATCCACAATGAAAATAAATAAGGAAACACAAGCTTTAAATGACACATTAAACAAGATGGACTTGATATTTATAGGACACTCCATCCAAAAAAAGTATACTGCACTTTCTTCTCAAGTGTTCATGGAACATTCTCCAGGATAGATTGTATCTTGTGTCACAAATCAAGCCTTGGTAAATCTAAGAAAATTTAAAGTGTAACAAGTATCTTTTCTGACCACAATACTATGAAACTAGATATCAATTACAGGACAAAAACTGTAAAAAGTACAAACACATGGAGGCTAAACAATACACTAATAAATAACCAAGAGATCACTGAAGAAATCAAAGAGAAATAGAAAAATACCTAGAAACAAATGACAATGAAAACACAATGACCCAAAACCTATGGGATGCAGCAAAAGCAGTTCTAAGTGGGAAGTTTATAGCAATACAATCCTACCTCAAGAAATAAGAAAAATCTCAAACAACCTACACTTACAGCTAAAGCAATCAGAGAAAGAACCAAAAAAACCCAAAGTTAGCAGAAGGAAAGAAATCATAAAGATCAGATCAGAAATAAATGAAAAAGAAATGAAGGAAATGATAGCAAAGATCAATAAAACTAAAAGCTGGTGCTTTGAGAAGATGAACAAAATTGATAAACAATTATTAGCCAGACTCATCAAGAAAAAAAGGGAGAAAATTCAATTAAACAGAATTAGAAATGAAAAAAGAGAAGTAACAACTGATTCTGCAGAAATACAAAGGATCATGAGAGATTACTACAAGCAACTCTATGCCAATAAAATGGGCAACCTGGAAGAAATGGACAAATTCTTAGAAAAGCACAACCTTCCGAGACTGAACCAGGAAGGAATAGAAAATATAAACAGACCAATCACAAGCTCTGAAATTGAAAGTGTGATTAAAAATCTTCCAACAAACAAAAGCCTAAGACCAGAAGGCTTCACAGGCAAATTCTATCAAACATTTAGAGAAGAGCTAATAACACCTATCCTTCTCCAACTTTTCCAAAATATAGCAGAGGGAGGAACACTCCCAAACTCATTCTACAAGGCCACCATGACCCTGATACCAAAACCAGACAAAGATGTCACAAAAAGAGAAAACTATAGGCCAATATCACCGGTGAACACAGATGCAAAAACCCTCAACAAAATACTAGCAAACAGAATCCAACAGCACATTAAAAGGATCATACACTATCATCAAGTGGGGTTTATCCCAGGAATGCAAGGATTCTTCAATATATGCAAATCAATCAATGAGATACACCAAATTAAGAAACTGAAGGATAAAAACTATATGATAATCTCAATAGATGGAGAAAAAGCTTCTTACAAAATTCAACACCCATTTATGATTAAAAAAAAATCTACAGAAAGTAGGCATAGAGGGAACCTACTTCAACATAATAAAGGCCATATTTGACAAACCCACAACCAACATTGTTCTCAGTGGTGAAAAACTGAAACCATTTCCTCTAAGATCAGGAACAAGACAAGGTTGCCTACTCTCACCGTTATTATTCAACATAGTATTGGAAGTTTTAGCCATAGCAATTAGAGAAAAAAAAGAAATAAAAGGAATCCAAATCTGAAAAGAAGTAAAACTGTCACTGTCTGCAGATGACATGCTACTATACTGCAGAATCCTAAAGATGCTACCAGAAAACTACTAGAGCTACTCAATGAATTTGGTAAAGTAGCAGGATACAAAATTTGTGCATAGAAATTTCTTGCATTCCTACACAGTAATGACGAAAAATATGAAAAAGAAATTAAGGAAACACTCCCATTTACCTCTGTGACAAAAAGAATAAAATACCTAGGAATAAACCTACCTAAGGAGACAAAAGACCTGTATGCAGAAAACTATAAGACACTGATGAAAGAAATTAAAGCCGATACAAACAGATGGAGAGATATACCATGTTCCTGGATTGGAAGAATCAACACTGTGAAAATGATTATACTACCAAAGCAATCTACAGATTCAATGCAAACCCTATCAAACTACCAATGGCATTTTTCACAGAACTAGAAGAAAAAATTTCACAGTTCATATGGAAACACAAAAGGCCCCAAAGAGCTAAAGCAATCTTGAGAAAGAAAAACGGAGCTGGAGGAATCAGGCTCCCTGACTTCAGACTATACTACAAAGCTACAGTAATCAAGACAGTATGGTATGGGCACAAAAACAGAAATATAGGTCAATGGAACAGGATAGAAAGACCAGAGATAAACCCACGCACAAATGATCACCTTATCTTTGATAAAGGAGGCAAGAATATGCAATGGAGAAAAAACAGCCTGTTCAGTAAGTGGTGCTGGGAAAACTGGACAGCTATATGCAAAAGAATGAAATTAGAACACTCCCTAACACCGTACACAAAAATAAACTCAAAATGGATTAAAGACCTAAATGTAAGGCCAGAAACTATCAAACTCTTAGAGGAAAACATAGGCAGAACACTCTATGACATAAATCACAGTTAGATCCTTTTGACCCACCTCCTAGAGAAATGGAAATAAAAACAAGAATAAACAAACGGGACCTAATGAAACTTAAAAGCTTTTGCACAGCAAAGGAAACCATAAACAAGACCAAAAGACATCCCTCAGAATGGGAGAAAATATTTGCAAACAAAGCAACTGTCAAAGGATTAATCTCCAAAATATATAAGCAGCTCATGCAGCTCAATATCAAAAAAACAAACAACCCAATCCAAAAATGGGCAGAAGATCTAAATAGACATTTCTCCAAAGAAGATATACAGATTGCCAACAAACACATGAAAGGATGCTCAACATCTCTAATCATTAGAGAAATGCAAATCAGAACTACAATGAGGTATCACCTCACACCAGTCAGAATGGCCATCAACAAAAAATCTACAATCAAGAAATGCTGGAGAGGGTGTGGAGAAAAGGGAACCCTCTTGCACTGTTGGTGGGAATGTAAATTGATACAGCCACTATGGAGAACAGTATGGAGGTTCCTTCAAAAACTAAAAACAGAACTACCATATGACCCAGCAATCCCACTACTGGGCATATACCCTGAGAAAACCATAATTCAAAAAGACACATGCACCTCAATGTTCACTGCAGCACTATTTACAATAGCCAGGTCATGGAAGCAACCTGAGTATCCATCGACAGATGAATAGATAAAGAAGATGTGGCACATATATACAATGGAATATGACTCAGCCATAAAAAGAAATGAAATTGAGTTATTTGTAGTGAGGTGGATGGACCCAGAGTCTGTCAAAGAGAGTGAAGTAAGTCAGAAAGAGAAAAACAAATACCATATGCTAACACATATATATGGAATCTAAAAAACATAAAAAAGATTCTGAAGAACCCAGGGGTGGGACAGAAATAAAGACGCAGACGTAGAGAATGGACTTCAGGACACAGGGAGGGGGAAGGGTAAGCTGGGACGAAGTGAGAGAGTGGCATGGACATATATACACCACCAAAGGTAAAACAGATATCTAGTAGGAAGCAGCTGCATAGCACAGGGAGATCAGCTCGGTGCTTTGTGACCACTTAGAGGGGTGGGATAGGGAGGGTGGGAGGGAGATGCAAGAGGGAGGGGATATGAGGATATATGTATACATATAGCTGATCCATTTTGTTCTATGGCAGAAACTAACACAACATTGTAAAGCAATTATACTCCAATAAAGATGTTAAAAAAAAAAAAGGAAAAAGAAAAAGACAGCTATAATGGATATTTTGGGGTCAACTAGAGAAATGTGAATCCAGACGGTATATCAGCTCATATAATTGCATCAGTGTTAAGTTTGCTGGGTATGTAATGGCAGTGTAGTTATATGGAGGAGAACGTTCTCCTTCGAAAAGAATGTCTTTCCTAATAAAGTACTGAGGGTTGAAGTATCATGATGTCTACAGCTTACTTTCAAATGACTCAGCAAAAAGAAAATGTATGTACGTGCACATAGATACAGACGTAGAGAGAGAGAAAAAAGCAAAAGTGGTAAAAATGTAAACAACTAGTGAGTCTAGATTGATTGGGAATATTTGAATATTTACCATACTATACTTTTCAAATCTTCTGAGGTTTGAAATTTGTCAAAATAAAAGGCTAGATATTAAAAATTCAGTGTTGAAATTTCAATAAAGTATTAGGTCACAATGTCTCCCCAGTGCTGAACAAAGAGAGGTGAAAACATACTTGCAGACGTCACCATTTTTTAATTTCTTCCATCTTTCATACAGTGTATCTGCAAGTTCGGAATCCACATGCCAGGTAGACCAATCCAGAGAAAGGCTCCCTTCCCAGTTAGGATTTTCTACAAGTTAAATCAGATGTACTATTTAGATGTACGGAAAACACAATTCACTTAGTAAATAATGCCAAGGGCTGAGGGTTAAAACTTCTCAAACTGAGAGGACGGTAAAGTGATCAATGCCCCCCTGTCCTCGGATTGCTCTACTAAAAGTCCCTCTAACTCAATGGCAAATGATATATCAAATCAAAGAAACGTATAAAACAAAACTAAATCGAATTATGTGAAGGTAATAACATAAAAGACACATGGCTCATGAATACAGTCTGAAACAAGTTAAAAATCATACTCGGACCATGTTTAACAGCTTTATACCTAAAAGGCTAAACTGCTTCCACGTAAGCGCTAGTCATCATCTAAGCCGGGTTACTAGGCAGAATGCTGATGGGCAAACAGCAAGCCTCAGAAGAGAGCCCAGAGCAGGGCTTAGTCTAGAGAAAGTGCGTGTTTACATTTGTAAGCTGGTCTCCGGCTCACCTTGCCCTCTCTACTTATCTGTTCTGTCTTGTCTGTGCTAAAGAGCATTATCAGGGCGGAAAAGTGGGAATCTCCCAAAGGAAATCTCTGTGCTATAACACTGTCCTTAGATTATATATTTTAATAAGTCAAAAAGCAGGAAGAAAACCAGGAACAGCTTTCTCTATCAACACTCTGGCCCTCAGGCTCAGACAACAACTAGCGCTCCCTATACGATGTTTATGCTCCTGTACTAGAGTCTTCAAACACAATTCCAAATTAGTTTTTTACTAACTTCTAGTCAGCCCTTTTATAAAAGAACCAGAATCTTCCAATTGTTCCTGGCAACAAGGTTGCTATGATGATCAAATAACGTGTCTGAAAAAAAATCCCTTACAAAAGTACAGGCTAAGACTTAAGGGGGCTTTAATTACACAAGCACTCGGATGTTTTTGGAGGATTCTTAACAATTTCAAGTCGTTCTATTAATGATCATGCTCTTAAAGAACAGAATATGATGCAATGACGTTAATAGGACTAATTATTCCATCTACAAATACGAATTTTCCTCACTACTTCCCACCCAATCCCAAACTAGAGTTCTACAAAAAGCCTAAGGGCAAAATACTTACCCGCTTTTGATTTTCTCATGAAATAATGCATGCCACAATGTGCTATCACTTCAAAACCCAGACTCCCTTCCTAGATTGAAAAGTAATATATGAATAACTTACAACACAACACTAAACACAAAAATCCTAATGCACTCAAATGCGTAGCGGACGTTGGCCTCCACCTCAGCGAACTTCCCTTTGTCCAGAAGCCAAACTGCTAGAAAGGGGTTTCTTGGCTTCCTTTCTCCTTGAATGAGAGCTCTAACTGTCTATCACAGGCAGGGTCACTACAGTGGATTCTGTGCAATAATCAATGCCCACAGTGACACCCCTTGGGCCTGACAGACACCAAGCTGCCTTCTGAAGTCAAGATTAAATTAGTCTCAGGACATTCTTAGTAGGGTTTTTAACAAACTGTACTCTAATCCATAGTAACTCCTAAACTACTCAGGACATTTAAATGAATGTCGCACGTCCTAGGCTTGGCAAGCAGACCTGCTGCTTCCACACATTCCTGCAGCCTGCCTGCTCCCTCCCAGTCACGCTTCCAGTATGCATCCTTTGATGGGAAAAGGAAATTTCCAAGAAACCTCCCCTGCTCAAAATATGGATGAATGAAATTAACCTTACATTTTGTTTAGCGTAATTTTAGAAGCCCTATCTTTAAGCTTTTAGCAAAACATAAGGCACTTCTATCTATGAAACACCAACGCTAGTAAGTGAGAAAAATCATAAAGATGGTTGCATGAATGTCTCATAGTGAAAAATTAGAACCCAGCATTATACAGAAGAGCTTGGATCAAAAAGAAGCAATAACAGTAACTAAATGAAAAGAAATAAACATTAAGAAAAAATGAGGCATGTTTAAGATAAGATCTAAATTAAATACAATTTACCCAGATTTTAGAAAGCATTTTCTTAATTGTGAACCCTTTCAGACTTTAGATTTGGCCCGCTAAGGAAATTCAAGGATTATGAGCAGCTGGGAGCCAGTTACCAGAGGTCTAAATAAAACATTTAACGATTTAGTTTATTTGAAGTCATTGCAAGTATGTACTAAAAGCTCAACTGTGTTTGCTACAGCAAGCACATATTCCTTGCTCCATACATTTTGGAAATAAGTGAAAATGAGATCTATCGACCTGTAATGCCTTATTTCATTTGAAAATTACCTCATATCACTTTATGAGAAATAGAAACTCTTTTCAAATAAAGATTTCTGTATCTGAACAATTTATCATTTAAGACTGGCCTGGTAATATCCTTCAATTTCTTAGGCAGCCTTAAAAAACATAAGCTCAACTCGGTCAATAAAGTCCAAGCACTGTAAGATAAGTTAATAAAAAGAAACAATAATTATTACAAAAATTATAACACATATGTACTGTGTAAACAATACCTTGGTCGGCGCCAAGTAAATCTGTAGAGGTACTGCAAAAACAGCACCTACGTTTGTAGTCAAAAATACACGGGTGAATAGATTTATGGCAAAGTCTTTAACGGCAAGTTTCAAAGAAAATATTTTCCAACAGCCTGGAGGTAGAAATAAAGGGCCAGTGAAATTCAGAATCTAAAAAGAAAAGAAGTAAGAGAAATTACTTTCCTAACTAACGCTACTTATGATTAAAATCATTATAATGTGTGATACTAAAGTTTTTCTATACTTTGAGAAATACAATTTTACTCAGTTATTTCCAGGTCCAATATTGAAATATTTTTATATAAATGATAGGTTTCACTTAATATTTAGCATGCAACTGTTTTTAAATTTCACAAAAGTAATCTTGAAATGTTCATAGGCAGTATCTTACAAAAACCTAGTATTGTATCATGAACCAGGCTTCTTTTTACTAAATATAATCTTTTTAGAATAAATTATAATTTATAGTATTTTTAAATAATGGTAACAGCAAATATCTCTAAAAGATGTATCCTGGTCCCTTTGAGCTCCTTGAACAATAATTTGAAAAAAATAAAGAGAGCCTAAAGCTTTAAAATTCATAAGTGAAAGTACGATTTTGTAAATATCAGTTTCACAGTATTTGACACTAAACAAATCTTAAAATAGGCTAAACTTGGATAAAAATACCATGTGTACCTTTAAAACACGCTTGGTCTCCTTGGAAACAAACACATCATTCAATACAACACCACGGTCAAAATGGTTGAGGTACCACATTGACCAAAGCCCCGACGTGTTCTCATGAGTCTCTATGTGAAACTGGGTGGCAGAAGAGTCCATTCGAAAATACCTGTGAATACAGGACATGCATGCCATCAGCCCTGTGTGTACAACAGCTGTTAGCCTGCGAATGAGCCTCCAACTGCAAAAATGGTAGCCGCATAAAATGTCAGAGAACAAATGTAAGTACTGGCAAGGACCAGACAAGTTGCCTTCTTCAACCTTCCTGCCCACGAGTGGAGCATCTGAAGGCCAGAGGGTGCAATAGAGCCAGGACCAGGATGGCTCACAGAGGCCACCAGGCAAAACCAGGACCTGAATGTAACTCAGAAACTGTGCAGGAGTACTTCTTCCTTCTCCCACATGTGGCCGCCTGGCCTGGATCTGATCCACAACCTCCGTCATTCAGCTTCTTCCCTCCCATCCTGCAAACCACCCTTTCACTTCCTACTAGCAGTGCTAATGTAGGGAAGGCAAGTCTAGAGAGAGAATCATGCAAGTCTCCGTTATATTTTTAAATCATCTCTAGATGGAGGGGGTGGAGGGGAACCACTCAATACCAGAGAAAGCGAAATTCACCCACCCTTGAGCCACAGGAGAGGAGAGGCACGCTTTTAGTGTCGGAGTGTTTTTTTTCTTCCTGTCTTCTCTCATCCCACTGTCACAGGATGGAGCTGTTTTGAGGTAGGAGGAAACAAATGTGAAGTATCAGTATCTTTTCTTTCATTATGCCCAAACGAAAACAAGATAAATGTTTTATTTATAATGTTTTAGTTCCTTCACTCTTCTGGCTCCAATAAAATCCTTTCTTGGACACTATCTTTCCGCCTTCCTGGCTGGGTGCCCAGGAAGTTACCGAGAACGTGGCGTCTACCTAACCACCCCTCTTTCCTAAAGCAACCTCTCATTTCTTCCTTGGCAGGGGGTGGGGGGGAGGAGAGAGTCAACGCTTTGTGGCTCTCCTTTCACAAAGATCTTAAGTAAGAGGCAAGTCCTTAGGTCTGCAGAGATGACAAAAGTGAACAGTGAAGAGGCGTGGTGGAGATGTGAGTGAGAAAGGAGCAGCTCAACCTGAGAGCACGGAGGAGATCACAGCCAAAGTGGGCCCGCGCTGCAAAACACTGCTGAGGTATCAAATCACTTTCAAGCATTCCTTGAGCCATGGCAGAACATCAAAACACTGGTACTGAATTCTTGACTCTGATACTAATACTCAACTCTTTTTTTTCTTTTAGCTATATATATGGTTCCCCCCAAACTTCAAACACTAACAAAAAGATGTGAAAATACAAGTCTACCTTTCCCCCTGACTTCCGCATTACCTTAGACAAAGGAAACAACTGCCAACAGACTCCCAAGCATCCTTCCAGGTGCTCTAACATATACAAATACACAGATACCCTTAGAAGAACGACACTGCTGATACTGCACACCCATGTATGCTTCTTAACACCTGCAGACGCTAGCCCCCCCGCCCCCAGAGATGAACTACAATTCTCTGTCAGTGGAGGCTTATACCGTTCTGCTGCCGCAAACAATGCATATTCCTGTATTACAGTTTTGAACATCTAGAGTGTATCTCTAGATAACCTTCTAGAAGTAGAATTAAGGATCAGAGGCACATCTTCAATTTTCACAGACTGACAATTTTCCCTCCCAAAAAGGCTGTATCAATTTTTACCCATGTCAAAAATATGAGGTTTGTTTTCTTCCCAATCATTACCAACACAGAATATTAACATTCTGTTTGACCTTCATAGATCTAAGTCATAAATTATACCTCACGTATTGCTTTAAGTTAACATTTCTTTCAGTGTAAGTGAGGTGGTGCTTGTTTTCTTATGTTTAAAATGCATTTCTTTACAGAAATCTTTTGAACTATAAGTAAGACCCTGAAGATAGGATTGGGTTTATACTCGCTAGACTTTCTGCATTGATTTCTACACAAAGAAACAAACCTGGGGCAGCTCAACCTCTCTGTGAAAGCAGTATGTCCATCAGACTCATATACAACCTGGTCTTTCAAATCACCAACTGAATTACGATCTATAAACTCAAAATCCTGCACATGGGGCAGAATAAAGGCAGCATCACCATCACTTCTTCCATCACGCTACCTCTTATAAGTCTGTGGAATTGAAACCGAGCCCATTCACTTCCTAAAGCCTTGCCTACGCTGTAGTTGTGAGTCATTTCACAGGAAGAACTGCAGGCATAACAACTGGATAAGGAAAATAAAAAGACAATCTCCAATATTTTTAAAATCCGTACCTTTGCAAGTAAAAGAGGCAATTTTTGTAAAGTTTGTTGTGGAAGTAGGTAGGAGTACTGGTTCAAACTGCAGAGACAGGGCATCTCTCTGTGAGAAATGATGTACATCCTGTAACAAAAAGCAATCCACAGTACTGCTCTTAGCTGGAGAAGACTGATCCAGTTTGAATCAACCCTGTTAAAATGACTAAGTAGCTCAGACTGGCATACAGAACAACTGCTCAGCAGATGTGCCTGTAATGGTACAAAGGGGTGCTGACAACTTTCATCCAAATATGGGCTCGAGCAAGGGAGAATGGGTTTAAATGAAAGCAAAAGATAATAGAGACAAGTATTTTCTCAAAAATCCTCATGTTCTGCAATTAAATACACACTTGTAAGTTTAAACTACACTTTACGAACGTATTTACAATTACCTGTATCCATATAAGGCTGTTTCCTGAATGCAATATATACATATTCACTGCCGAATCATCTGTCCAAAAGAATCAGAGCAATGAGATTAAAAGAAAGGGACATCTCATCCTCACACCTTAATACAGTAGTTAAAATACCACATTACACATTTCTATAAAAAAATGTAACTCACTTTTCCACACTAAAATTGAAGTGAGGAGCTATTTTCTGTTGATTAAGTCACAAGAAAAAGGAACCTTGGCAAAAAGATTGACCTGTCAACACAGGCTCTCTACATGATGAACTACCAGTAGAAAAAGTCTGAGTTTAGGGTCATTGTACTACTCCCCTGGATGAAACTAACCAACTGGACAGCTTCAAATAAAGTTAAGGTCTCCTATTGATTAGACAGCCCCTCATTTCCTTATTTCACAACCACATCTGGGAAAAATAAAACCCTGGATCTCAGAATGCAGGCTTCCCTTTAATCCTCACCAACAGAAGTGCTCCCCATGGGACAGGAGTCTTCTCTACACTGATGTCTACCTGGCCATTCTGGGAATCACCAGAAACTATGAACCCAAGGACAGGAAAGCTCTCCTGCTGACCCATGTCTACTACAGCCAATTCTGAGGACTGGAAAGTAAACAATGTTTGACCAACAATTAAGACTGCCAATTTAAAACTATATTTTGGTACCATTTTTTTCTCTGAATGTGTATATGTGTGTACATACACACATACTCTCACTTACCAGAACAGTCTTGATAACCAATGGATAAGAGCAAACCCTACACGATAAATCACATGGATCATATGTGTCTCCTACAAAATCTCTTAGAAACTTAAACTGATAAACTAGGTTATTTTTGGTAAGTAGGACACACAATTTCAAAGATAAAGTTCATAGAAATGAACACTGGAACTCACACTACTCTTCCTGATCAGGAATAAGCAGCAGACGACCAACTATTAAAAATATAAACAGCATGATCTGGTCAACTGAGCTTCTGCAAATCAGTAAAACAGAAACAAGAGACACAAGACTCCAAATACTTCGTGAATATTTATATTAGATTGTCGTGCCCATTTAATTAGTTTACTATCTTCAGAACGCCAAGAAAAATTCTTCCCAGGGAAACACAGAATGGTTTGCCGCTGTCACTTAATTTATTATTTATTTATTTGTTTGTTTGTTTATTTATTTTGTTGCTGCACGCGGGCTTTCTCTAGTTGCGGTTAGTGGGGGCTACTCTTCGTTGCGGTGCCCGGGCTTCTCATTGCGGTGGCTTCTCTTGTCGCAAAGCATGGGCTCTAGGTGCACGGGCTTCAGTAGGTGTGGCATGCGGGCTCAGCCTGTGGCACACAGGCTTAGTTGCTCCACGACGTGTGGGATCTTCCCGGACCAGGGCTCAAACCCGTGTCTCCTGCACTGGCAGGCAGATTCTTAACCACTGCGCCACCAGGGAAGTCCGTTGCCACTTAAGTTACCCCAAAATAATACAGCCTTACTAGCAGGTGCAGACTGAGAACCAGTTACTACTACACTGTGCTAATAATGAAAGCAAAGCCTCTCTGTCTTAGATTGCAATGATACGATCTATAAGTAAATGATATAGAATGATGACACAGGTTAATCAAAATATGTTGTAACAGAAAAGTTTAAAGATTCCACCTTACCTGAGGTCTCAGATTTATCTGTAGCTACATAAACAATAGAGAGATGATCTAACAAATCTTGTGTGTTTTCTTCAAATTCTTTCGAGGCGTTTTCCATTGTTACAATTATGCTCATTTGTAGCCGTAAAACATCGTCTGATTCCACATAGCAACTCTGAGTTCGGAGGGATGGAAAAAAAGGAAAAACTCAAAAATATCATCTGAATTTTTTTGTTTTGAACTTCACAGGGAAAAAAGCACTTAAGGTAAAGGGCATGTGCATTTCTGAGAACAGAACATGCTGTTTTATTTTTTATTTCTAAGCAAAGAGGCAGGAAGGAAGGCAGGAAGAAAACACTAAATTTTTTATTTTACCTTTAGTTGCTGACACACTTTATTATGTAAACTGCATTCCAGTTGCACTTGCAAGAGGCTAGTGTTAGTGGTTTCTGCCTAAAAGCAGAAAAAAGGGGAGAAAGAAATTAAAAGGAAGCAAAAGGCACAATCTACTGTCAGTAATAAACAATCTATCATTTATACAGAAAGGACATTTCTTCATTCATTCACCATATATTTACACGTCTGCTAAATGCTAGGTAAAATTCAATTTACTGGAAATACAATAGTGAATAAAACAGAGAAAAATCTTTTCTGTCACTGAGCTTACATCTAATGGAAATCATAAGCTCTCCCTTGGGCAACATGAAAATTCCTATTATGGCAATAAGCAGATAAATATGTTCTAAATATACACAGGAACACTGTAGTTTGGCATTTCTTATACTTTTCAAACATTTTGTTCCAACGTAGGAGTCTGCTCTTATTTTAAAGTAGGTTCACCCAGTAAGAGCCAATCAACGGTTCTGATGTCTGCCTCCCATCTGCAGAGTGAGCTTAGACGCTATGAGAAAACCACAGGAGATGCCCAAAATTCAACCGGCTATCATTTTTCACGTGTGGAAGAGACGTGGATGGAAGAGACAAAAGTATATGCAAAGACTGCAGAATTTCATAAAGTTCAAAGATCTTAACAGCCACATGGGATGATATCGACATATTGTGAAGACAAAGAAATGCAAAGTCAATCCAGGGATACAGCCATTTGGGTGGGAGGGCGGGGGCAGCAGACGCCGAATACACAGAGAAGTCAGGTAGTGCAGCACGTGAGTCTAAAGGATCTCCGCTGTGAGATTTCCCCTTCTGTTCAGTGTGACGTGTGTCTCGCATTGTGGTTATAATCAAGGCACTTGGCTTGGCAGTCACAGTCGGAACACCCGAAAATCTCAGCAAGGTAAGAAGGCATCCCCCAAATCCTCGGCTGACTTTCGTTTTATGTGGAATCACCACAAGTACGTTTAATTTGTTAGATTTATAAGAACCACCTAAGTACATTATATAAAAACACATGTTTAACCACTTCAATTGTCATTCAGCAATTAATGTACAAAACAAGAACAAAATACAGTTGATCCTCTGTTCCATGGATGCAGACCGGAAGGAACTTGAGCCTCCTTGGAGTGTGGTATCCGAGGGGGGGTCCTGGATCCATTCACCCACAGATGCCGAGGGACCAGAGCACATTACTTTTTTTTTTTTTTTTTCCACATTACATTTTAAAGTGTAGTAAAAAATAGTTAGGGGGTTTAACCAAGCTTGTAAATAGGACCAAACATTAACCAAAGGCTCTTTTAAAAAGTAATTGCAGGTTTCCCTGGCGGCGCAGTGGATAAGAATCCGCCTGCCAACGCAGAGGACACAGGTTCGATCCCTGGTCCGGGAAGATCCCACATGCCATGGAGCAACTAAGCCCGTGCGCCACAACTACTGAGCCTGCGCTCTAGGGCCCATGAGCCACAACTACTGAGGCCTGCGCACCTAGAGCCCGTGCTCTGCAATAAGAGGCACGCGTGCAGCAATGAAGAGTAGCCCCTGCTCACCACAACTAGAGAAAGCCCGCGTGCAGCAACAAAGACCCAACACAGCCAAAAATAAATAAATAAATTTTAAAAAAAGAAACGTTTAAAAAAAAAAAGTAATTGCTAGTATCAGTTAGACTTAGAGTAATATCACCTGTAAACTGAACCTCAAATCTTAAAGAAGAGCTAGATCTTCGAATACGTCCTTCTGTGAGCAGGTCCCACATTAAAGACATACACAGAGAAAGCCCACTACTCCCTGAAGCTGCGTTAATCAAAGTTATAAGTGACCCCCTCGTATCCAAACCTGACAGAAACCTCTTTGGCCCGACCCTTCTCCACCACGTCGCCTTCTCTCGGTGTTCCTCCGTCCTCTTAGGCTCCTGCTTCGCTGGCTGTTCCTCCTCGGGCACCAGCTGTTAGTCACTCCAGATTCCACCTCGGCCCCCTTCCCTCTCTCCCGCGGGGGGTCTGCGACACGCTGAAGCCCCCCACGTTCATCTCAGCAGCGCAGGCCTCTCCGCACACCCACACAGGGAACCAGCGGCTGGGCGCCCCTCTGAATCCTCACCCACGCCCAGAGAGCCAGGTCCTTGCTGTGGGTCTCGTTACTCATAAAGTGGTTTAAGCCAGAAACCTGGAAACCAACTTCACTTCGCCTCCCTCACTCAGCTCCAGCAAACAGACCCAGACCCCAGGTTTGCTGACTGGACCTCCTCAGCAGCCCCTGGATCTGTTCACTTCCCTTTATTCCTAACAAACACCTGAAGGATCAGGGGTCAACTCGCTATGCCGGTAGGCCGAATCCAGCCTACCAATAATCTAACTATAGGTCTTAACCTGACAAGGCAATTTTCTTGCCTAAAATATTCCTTCACATGTTGAAATTATGTTAAAGTTCAAAATTATGACTTTGAACATGATTAAAAATCCTATCTGCACAGTGATTTGATGTGATTTAAAGCCCAATATTTTGTCATTCTTGGTGACAAATTTATAATTTACTACGAATGAATTTATAATTTACCATGTTAAGTAAGATTCTTCTGTTAGCTGAAAACATAACAAAAATAAACTGCAACATTGTTTCGTTTGCTGTACAACATATTTCAGACTCCCACCAGGGGGAGTTCCTATACCTCCAAACGGCCCTTGAAGCATGCTGATTTTTCTCAAAGAGAAATTGAAATGTTCATGTCTTTCTCTCCCAAAAGAACAAAAGTATTGCAATCTCGACTTAAAATCAGAAACTATAACCAAAACATGAGCCACCTGGGGCAACCACAGGCACACTGGGATTACAAATTACCTCTGAAAGGACCCCAGCTGTTTTGACATTTGTTTTGACCCCTTATGCAGAAGTGTGCCGGGCAGATTATAAAAGAAAAACAAACAAAAACCTACTTTTGAAACCTCCCACATTATTTTAATAAATTAATTCCTAAATTTGACAGCTAAAAGAAACAATAATTCCTTAGTAGTTTTTTTAAGATTTTTTTTTTTTTGATGTGGACCATTTTTAAAGTCTTTATTTTGTTACAATATTGCTTCTGTTCCCTGAGGCATGTGGGATCCCAGCTCCTTGATCAAGGATCGAACTTGTACCTCCTGCATTGGGAAGCGAAGTCTCACCACTGGACCGCCAGGGAAGTCCCCTAAGTAGTTTTCACATAAGTGTATGATACTATTTTAGAAGATGGGAAAAGATGTGGTTTGGAGGGGTTAAATGACTTATCGAAGGTCCGAAGGTTAGTTAGTAGAAAAACAGAAAAAAAAAAAAAAAATAGCAGGTCTTTTAACGTAAGTCATCAGTATTTTTTCCAAGTAAATCTGAACGGGCCAAGTCTATTTCTCCTAGGTACTTAAAAGCCTAAAAACTCTTCAGCATGAAAATATGTCTTAGAAAACCATACCAGGAGATAATGTAACAGTCCAGAAAATAGCCCTGTTAAGACTTCTTTTGTACGGCATGTATTTTGCGGAGAAGAAGTATGAATTTAGGGAATGGGATGAAAGAGAAAAAAAAATCACCTTCCTCTACTTGCTAAAAAATTGGTCTTTGTGTACCAGGCCAGGGGCAGAGTGTGATTCCGGGGGTCTGTGTGCAATTAAACAGGAAAGAAAATGATAGACAAAGTTCTAAGTCATCTGAGATGACTTTCACTAACAAGAGTAAACCATAACCTGACAAGAGTATATGAGAGTCTATAATGCATTAATCCAGAGAGAATGAACAACAGATTTGAAATTATGATGTTCCCAGTATTGATCACATATGAAAACCGTTTATTTCAGGAACATAATGTATGAAATATAAAAAAAATTACTTAGATATATCCCAACCTGAGAGTTCTCCTTCTCATTTTTCTTCCCTTTCACAATTCTGAATGCTAAATTGTAGAGGCGCTTACAAAGGTAAGTCTCTTATACCCACGTGTGTCTCAGTTAGGAACACAGAGCCCACATAAGCCATGTGACCATTCCAGCCAGTGGCCCACACATATGGTGCTACGTACAATACAGCAAATCATTTTGTATAAAATGAGTGCTTTCCTGGGTCCCTTCTACACAACACTCACACTCTTTAACTGAACTCCTAATTTAGTGTCTCCTGCATAACAGACAGGCTCAGCTGAGTTCGGTTGCTTCACCCTAATATTAACCATCAGTTGTGTTTCAGCCCTCACCACTACCACTAACCTTCTGGTTCTCAGATCTGTAACCACTGAAACAATATCAGATCTGTAACCACTGACACAATATCAGACCCACTCACGAAAATATTTGTAAAACCCTAAGAACTGGCTGAAATGAGTTGTTTTTATTTGTTTTAAGGGAAAAAGGGTTGACTATTAGCCATGAAAAGGAACGAAATTGGGTCACTTGTAGACATATGGATGGACCTATAGTCTGTCATACGGAGTGAGGTGAGCCAGAAAGAGAAAAACAAGTACCGTATATTAACGCATACATGTGGAATCTAGAAAAATGGTACAGATGAACCTATTTCCAGGGCAGGAATAGAGATGCAGACATAGAGAACGGACATGTGGACACAGTGGGGGAAGAGGAGGGTGGGATGAATTGGGAGATTAGGACAGACATATATACACTACCATGCATAAAATAGATAGCTAGTGGGAACAAGCTATAAAGCACAGGAAGCTCAGCTCAGTGCTCTGTGATGACCTAGACAGGTGGGATGGGGGGTGGGGTGGGAGGGAGGTCCAAGAGGGAGGGGATATATGTACAATGAAGCTGATTCACTTCATCGTACAGCAGAAACTAACACAACATTGTAAAGCTGTTAGACTCCAGTTAAAAAAGAAAAGTGAATAGTACTTGGTCAGAGCAACAGAGTTCTTTCTAATATATAATTTAATATTAGACATAAATAAAAATCAATTTTATCATTAAAGAAAAGCACATGTATCACATTTTTCCTTATCCACATCTTTTTTAAAAAGGCAGTGTGGCCAAGTGGCTTTGCAGTCAACATGGACTGAAGATGAAACCTTGGGGATAATCCCTACCTTTTCCAAGACTCAGCTTCCTCTTGTATAAGACAGTTAATGGACTCACAGCCATGCTACCAGCATTAAATGTGATACATATGCCAATCACAGTGCATGAAGCAGGCCCTCAAAAGGGAGCATTAGCTTTTTCATTCACAATTCATGCATTCATTTAGTAAAATTCCACAACGAATCATTTAAATGCTTCTAGGAAGCATTTTCCCCACATCAAAGTTGTTAGAAGGGAAACTCCTCTTCCCCAGTCCTTTGGTTTCCAAGAGAAGGGATTTTTTGTCTTAAACGTTTCAAATTCTTCTTGTCTTATTTCATAAATGGTTCAGAACCCAAGAAAAGAGAGAAGGGTCATTTACTGCACACCATCTCCCACCCCCCTGAAATGTGCCAAAAACCATTAAAGACAAAACACAATGTGGAGAACAAGTTAACACTGAAATATTAATACTTTTGGTTGGACCAAGTGGCAGTGGCCTGCGTTGTGCAATACCCTGGACTTTTACACTTTGGCAGCTGGCCCTTAACGACCACAACCTGGGCTGGCAGTTCCAGGACAGCCATGTGGGATTTCCACCTTGGTAGGTCATGCAGCGTACAGAAGTGCGATCCAAAGACAAGCAGCTATTTTTATACAATTGGCTGCCGCTGGGCCTAAAGCAAATGGCAAGTGAGCCCTGAAGGCCTGGCTCAGCCCTTGAGCTTGGACCCACACTCGGCCCAAGTTCAGGCTCTGTGATGCAGGCTGCTGTGGCTTGCCCTTGAGTAATACAGCACGGCTTTGACCTAAGTAAGCATGGCACAGACAAGGATGTGAAAGAAAGGGTGTTGCAGTGGAAAACAGTACAGTGGTCCCTCAAAACTTTAAACACAGAATTAAAATATCCAGCAGTTCTGCTCCTGGGTTTACACCCAAAAGTGACAGGAGGGGCTTGAACAGGTATTTGTACACCTATATTCACAGCAGCATTACACATAGTAGCCAAGTGGAAACATCCCGAAATCCACCAATGGATGAATGAATAAACAAAACACGGGATATATATACAGTGGAATATTATTCAGCCTTAAAAGGGAAGGGAGGACTTCCCTGGTGGCGCAGTGGTTAAGAACCCGCCTGCCAATGCAGGGGACAGGGGTTCGAGCCCTGGTCTGCGAAGATTCCACATGCCGCGGAGCAACTAAGCCCGTGCACCACAACTACTGAGACTGCGCTCTAGAGCCCACAAGCCACAACTACTGAGCCCACATGCCACAACTACTGAAGTCCGCACATCTAGAGCCCGTGCTCCACAACAAGAGAAGCCACCACAATTAGAAGACCGCGCACCACAACAAAGAGTAGCCCACGCTCTCTGCAACTAGAGAAAAGCCCACGCGCAGCAATGAAAACCCAATGCAGCCAAAAATTAATTAATTAATTTTTAAAAAGGGAAAGGAAGGGAATTCTGATGCCTGCTACAACATGGAGGAACCTTGTGAGCTAAGTGAAATACGTCAGTCACGAAAGGACAAATACTGTATGAGTCCATGTACGAGGGGACCTAGAATATTCAAATTCATAGAAACAGAAAGTAGAATAATGTTTATTAGGGGCTGAGAGGAGTGGGTAATGAGGAATCACTGCTTAATGGGGGACAGAGTTTCAGTCTGGGCAGACGAAAAAGTTCTGGAAGTGGACAGTGGCCATGGCTGCATAGCACTGTGAGTATAATTAATGCCACTGAACTGTACACTTTAAAACGGTTAAAATGGTAAATTCTGTGCTATGCATATTTTACCACAAGAAAAGAAAAGCGAAAAGGCAGGGAAGGAAAAACAAAACAAAAACAAAATGGTGTCCCAGTCAGGGCTCTCCTCAAAATAGAGAGAGCTTCCAGAATACTATCTGGTGCTTCTATAGCCCGATCTTGAAGAAACTGTGTTGGGTCCAACTCCAGGCAAGCGGTATAGATAGGCTGCTCCAAATTCTGTTCCTTTTTATGCCTTATCTTTATGGATACGAGTCGGAACTGTGAGAAGGTTTATTTTAAGTTCATGTGGTTGGTCCACAGACTCAAGAGTTCCCCTCCAAATCCCTGGCCCTACAGCTATTAATCACCTAAATGCTAACCGCTGCTTCAGATTTTCAAGATCCAAAGTGGAAGATACATAGATGGGGGCAGATTTTAAGAAGCAATAAGGATAATCTTATTAAAGAGATATGCTGTCATCTTGGGTTGAGTCAGAAAAGCAATTTGACAAAATTATTGCATGCACAAAGAAGGCAACCACTAAGGGCTGTCCTTGGAATGATTAGGCTCATTCCGGAAATCAGAAAGGTGCTAGAAGCTTAGAGCTTAGAACACTCTCTCATCTTCCTATCAGGACGAGAAGAACAAAAACAAAACAGCAAAAATAAGCAAGGCAGGTTGATGAAACAGGAGGCAGAGGGGGCCACCCTTTGGAGAAAGGTTGACATCTTGGGGCATAACTGGACAGAGCTGCAACAGAAAAGGAGACCATGACACCCGGTTCAACAGACAGAGACAGGGACAGCCTGGAGTCTAACTCAAGTGAGGGAGCAATATCTTTGTGCTTGTTTGAGCCTTAAAAAAAAAAAAAAACCTCTAATAAAGGAAGACAAGTGAGATCTCAGAGGACTGGAATTGCTCCTCCTAAAGGAACCAGGATTCAGTTCTAGGAACTGTGGAGAAACACACTTCTAAAGCCAGGTACAAAACCCACAGTGAGAGCAACTGAGGACCTACCTGCATCTCCAAAGACTGACACAGCTCTACCAAGGGTTACACAAACTCTGGACAGGCTGTGAGGGGTGGGGGTAGCAGTGGAGATCGGAGATCAGACGAAGATGCTCGAAGCACAGCAGGTGGAGGGACTGTCACCGCCTGTGCCCTGAGGGAACACACTTGCAAAGTTTATGGAATTAGGACTCAGTCTAAGAGAAGGCACAGCATCGAGGAAACCTACTAAAGGGGAACCAGGGAGAACAAGACAGACTGATGCCAGCCCTAGATTAGATGCTGGTCTATTGGGAGAGCGTCTCCGATGTAAGAGCACCCAATGCAGGGAATAGAAGAAGATTCGGCAGCCCCAGAACTTAGCAACTGTATCTCTCTTGCCTTGGGAGAAATCACAAGAAAATATCTAGAGGAACACCTAGAGGAAAAAATAGATTTAGACCAAAAAGGAAAGAAAAAGGTTTAAAAAAAAGAAAAAGGAATGCAGCAATTCCAGCAAACAGCAGTAGCTTACAAGCATTAGGGAAAAAGAGACCGGCAAAAGCAGCTGGTTAAACAGCAAGAAACTCATCTAAGCCTCCCTGACAGGAAAAGGGGACAGGAAGAGACCAGCACATCCTGCAGGCAGAACACAGCCTAGAGACAAAGAAGGGCACACGCACAAGCTGGAGGAGACAGCGCGGGGCTCGGGGGCCAGGAGCTACCTGCACTGGGCCCCAAGCTCCCCAAGTGTCAACAGCAGTTCCCCGCCAGGAATCTGCTGCGAACAAGCTCCACTTGAAACAAGCCAGACGAAAAGGGAAAAACCTTCCCAAAGAAGCAGGTTCCAGAAGCCTCTGTGTGCTCCTGGTAAGAGGCAACGGAAACCACACCACAAACAGGTCTCAAAGTCCCCACCCACAGATGCTCCATCCCTTAACAAAGCGGGGACACCACTCAGCACAGGAGTGCCGGAATCAAGGGCTCCCTGCAAAGAGGAGAGGACAGACATGCCTGGTGACTGGACTGCCCCACCACAAGGCTCTGACTCTGAGCACAGACCCGAGAATCTGAGCATCTCGGTGTCACTTCCGAAGAGAGGAGGTGGCTCCTCCCCAAACTCGCCTCCAGACAGACAACCTCTGCCCATAGAGTTTAAGGGCGCAGGTCTTGGCCTCAGAACAACTGGCATGAGCTGAAGCTGAAACCAAGGTGATGGTTTCAGCCTTCCATCCCTGTCTTTGGCAAAGATGAAGTACTGGGAACAATCCTGCCCAAAATTAGTGCCTTGAGGGCTGGGGGGCGTGTTTTCCAAACTTGGTGGATGTAAGGTTGATAATCTAATATTCCTGTGTGTCTTGTTAAGATTCTAGACTCGGGCTTCCCTGGTGGTGCAGTGGTTAAGAATCTGCCAATGCAGGGGACACGGGTTTGAGCCCTGGTCCAGAGAGATTCCACATGCCGCGGAGCAACTAAGCCCGTGCGCCACAACTACTGAAGCCGGTGTGCCTAGAGCCCGTGCTCCACAACAAGAGAAGCCACTACAATGAAAAGCCCACACACCACCACGAAGAGTAGCCCCCGCTCGCCATGACTAGAGAAAGCCCGCATGCAGCAAAGAAGACCCAACACAGCCAGAAATAAAATAAAAGAAATAAATAAATTTATTTTTTAAAAAAAAAAGATTCTAGACTCAAGCTCCACTTGAAGCAAGCAGAGACAAGAGAGACTTAGTGTTGAACTACTGTAATTTCTGAGAAGCCCTGGGGAAGGGCTGGCGGGGGGCTTTCCGAGAAGTCCTGGGCGGGTGTGGGGGGAGTTACCCCAGCTGCACACAGGCATGGAGAAGCTCTCTGGCTAAGACCAAAAAAAAAAAATAAATAGGAATTAGGGAGGACTTCAAATTCTCTGCATGTTAACTCACAGGCCAACATAATTTGATGTGGGACTAGAACCTTGAACTTTCATGTCTTGCCAAGGATTACTTCTCTGAATTTTAAATTTCTCCCTGAGAGTTTCGTAATAGGAGAGGGTTTATATATAAAAACTTTTTTAAGTGATACATGCATTTTAGCTATGTGCCAGATACTAGGTTCTAAGCTTTCTACATGTATTCATTTATTCAATAACTATAGCACTCCTATGAGGTAGCGCTATTGTCTGTTTTATAGATAAACTGAGACATGAAAGGGTTAGGTAAACTAGCCAAGACCACTCAGGACCAAGACTTTTACCCAGGTGGCCTGGTTTTAGAATTCACTTTCTTATTCACTTCACTATACAGTTCTGTGATGGGGCATCCTTATAAGGCTGGGTTGTTTTTTGTTTTTGTTTTTTTTTTTGGAGTATCTTAATTCTGTTATTTGATCCCCTTTCAAAGCTCTGGTAAGCTTTATTGGATACTTGAAAAGAATTCGGGATGGGAAACAGATGAGGATATGAACTTCAGACCTGGGGCACAGTGTGGCTTTGGAGCAGATTATTGATGAATTATTATAATGCATCTCAGAGCTTTCCAGGGGAAAACTCAACTGTGCATCCCAGTGGTCCACAGAGGATCGACAAAGCAGGGCTGGTACCAGTGGGAGAAGGAACAGGCTCAGGAAGGCAGGAGCACGGCCACGGGAAGTCTGCTCATCTCCGTGCAGAGAGGGAGGGCCATGGGCTTAACAACGGGTAAGCCCAAAGGGTCGAAAGTCCAAAACTGAGGAGCGGTATTAGGAAAGTAAACACTAAACACTAAATACTCCTGATACTCCTGTTCCTTTGCCCCAAGCCTTCCTCTCCCCTCAAGGTAGAGGCAGTTGCCTATTAGTGAGCCACAGACAATGACCCTGCAGTGCAGGCAGGGTGACAGGGCGGGGGCTATTGGAGGAGTTGGTTTCTTTTCTCCTTCTCTCTGTGTCCTGGGTAATGGTGTTTGTCCTTGATTCAAACATCCCTTCCATAAGAGGAAATGCAGATGGTCAACAGGCACGTGAAAAGATGAATGCTAATCATCAGGGAAATGGAAGTCAAAACTGCAATGAGATTATCACCTCACACCTGACAGAATGGCTATCCTCAAAAAGAGCACAAATAACCAAACGCTGGTGAGCATGTGCAGAAAAGGGAACCCTGTTACACTGGTGGAGGGGATGTAAGTTGGTGCAGCCACTGTGGAAAATAGTATGGAGGTTTCTCTAAAAACTAAAAATAGAACTACCACATGACCCAGCAATTCCACTCTTGGGTATATATCCGAAAAATACTAATTTGACAAGATACATACACCCCAATGTTCATAGCAGTTTTATTTACAATTGTCAAAATACGGAAGCAAACTAACTGTCCAACAACAGATGAATGGATATGGATAAAGATGTGGTATATATATATATATATATATACACACACACAATGGAATACTACTAGCCATGAAGAAGAATGAACTGTTGCCATTTGCAACAATATGGATGGACTTGGGGGGTATTACGCTAAGTGAAGTAAGTCAGACAGAGAAAGACAAATACTGTATGATTTCACTTATCTGAAACACAAAACAAACTAGTGAATAAAACAAAAAAGAAGCAGACTCCCAGATATAGAGAACAAACTAGTGGTTACCAGTGGGGAAAGGAAAGAGAGGAGGGGCAAGACAGAGGTAGGGGATTAAGAGGCATAAACTATCATGTGTAAAATAAGCTACAAGGGCACACTGTGCGACACAGGGAATAAAGCCGATATTTTATAATAAGTATAAATGGAGTATAACCTTTAAAAATTGTGAATCACTATATTGTACACCTGTAACTTATGTAATATTGTACATCAGCTATACTTCAACTAAAAAAAAAGTCCCTTCCCATGGGCCACACCACAGTCTACCTGGGGGCCGGGAGTTAGCAACTCTGACCCTCTTACGTCAGCTGACACAGAATGTGGCTTATCAGTAATATAAATTTAGTTTTCTAGCTTCTGATTCTTATATAGCCACCAGTTCAGAACCTGAGGAAGAGAGGTGCTATTTATTGAGCACCTTCAAGTCTTCTAACAAAAGTTTCTGGAATATTCTAATATAGTGAATGTTGGCAGAATTATAATTTCTTGCTTTTTAAGGTCATTTATTCAATGCTCAATCATTTATTTACTATGTGTTCTGTGGCGAGGCTCTGTGCTAGGTGATAAGAAAACAAATACTGGTTAGGACACGATTCCTGCTCTTTAAGGAGCTTATAATCTTATCAAAGGAAAACACATACACAGAAACAAAAGCTTTTGCATACTATCCTTGCTAAGACACGGGTCTCTCAGGGCTTTCAGTAAGGAACTAGTCAATTCTCCAGGAGGCAAAAAAGGGACTAAGCAAGTGCTGAGTTAAAAAGAAGGTCCGAGGGTTTCCCTGGTGGCACAGTGGTTAAGAATCTGCCTGCCAATGCAGGGGACACGGGTTCGAGCCCTGGTCCGAGAAGATCCCACACGCCGCGGAGCGACTAAGCCCGGGCACCACAACTACTGAGCCTGCACTCTAAAGCCTGCGAGCCACAACTACTGAGCCCACATGCCACAACTACTGAGCCCACGCACCTAGAGCCCGTGCTCCGCAACAAGAGAAGCCACAGTGATGAGAACCCCAAGCACCCCAACAAAGAGTAGCCCCCGCTCGCAGCAACTAGAGAAAGCCTGCACGCAGCAATGAAGACCCAACACAGCCAAAAATAAATAAATAAATAAAAATTTTTAAAAAAAGGAGGGGCCGAGAAACTGTTCTCTCCTGGAACACTGTTCTGTCCTGCCCAGAGAGCAGAGATTTGAGAGAAGCAAATGGGGCTGATGGGGGGAGGAAACTCCGCGGGCTGGGGGGTTTGGGGGGCAGGGGGAAGCCAAGGAAAGGGGAACACCCCCACCCCTGGGTACCTCCTGCAGCTTCACCAAGCTTCCTTCCTGTCTCCCATTCACCAGCCCTCTATCTCTTCCCAAACTCCCACTCCACTGAATCATTTTCACTGGAGGCTCCAATGAAAAAAAGAAAAAAATTTAAATTTAAGCAATTTCCTTGCTTTAAAAGCTGCATTCAGAGGCAGGTAGGTTTACAGCATATATTTTCCTAACATACAGTAATAACTCTCCAGAGTCTGACAGACTAACATTTTTGTGTTAAAAAAGGTAACTTTTATCAGGCAAATAAATGTTATTAAATATGTTATGTTCCCACCCAGATTTGGAGGAATTCTTAGCTATCACACCCAGAAAATCTGTGTATTTCATTTAACTTATCCTGTAAGACATCAGGAAAACAGGGCAGCCACAGTGGCCTTTAACCTTTCCCTGTTTTTATTTTCCATCTCCAGATCCTCGTTCAGACTTCTGCAACTTATTTGTTACTGAGAAACCTGCCCCTTTCCATTTCTCCTCTGTCGAACTGTGATTGGAAACGTTCCTTGTCCTCCTTCCCACACTGACTTTATAGCTTCCCTTCCAGACCACCGCACTTACTCGGCAGGGATCAACACCTAGGAGGCGAGTCCCCCGACAGCAACGTGGGGCACCCTCCCCGAGCCTGGCCGGCACCAGGCTCCACGCAGGCTGGCACCGCAGGCCTCTCCAACACCTGTCCCGGGCGGGCGGGCAGGCAGGCACAGGGCCTGACGGCAGCACGCCAAAGCCAGGCTGTGCCAGTCTTAAAAGGGTAGCAACTCCTGGTCTGAAGTGTTATCAGACATCACACACAATCCCCAGAAATAATCTCTCCTGTACACAATCCGGTAACAGGATGCTGCAGACATTCTGAAAAGTTCAGAAAGGAGGTGACAAAATATTCTTCCTGGTCACCTATGTTGAGTGTGACTGTGGTCTTGGGGCTTATTTCTAATTTTTCACTTCTCTGGTTTCCTGTGTTTTCTTATAATTACACTGTAATTTTTTATCGTCACAATCTCCTTTTGAGAGAATTCAATACTATGATACTATGTTAGGACACACAGATCCACTGTTACTTCGTGGGAACTGTGTCGTCGGCTTTCCTCTAATTTAAAACCTCTCTGTGTTTCCCATATTGCCTTATAATTCCACCTTTAACAATAAATATTATTTTACAGTGATTCCAATAATAATAATTTAAGTTCTTTTAACTCTCTGAGACGGGGTTATTGCTATAGTGACCCTATATGCCAGATTCTGAAAGAATGACAATTTCAAATATTGTTTTGTCCAAATAAACCACTGAAACATTCCTCAAATCTCAATGTCTTGGATCCAAAACAACACTAAAGAAAACGTTAAAAAATAAAACTTCTTCTGGGCTTCCCTGGTGGTGCAGTGGTTGAGAGTCCGCCTGCCGATGCAGGGGACACAGGTTCGTGCCCCGGTCCAGGAAGATCCCACGTGCCGTGGAGCGGCTGGGCCCGTGAGCCATGGCCGCTGAGCCTGCGCGTCCGGATCCTGTGCTCCGCAACGGGAGAGGCCACAACAGTGAGAGGCCCGCGTACCGCAAAAAAATAATAATAATAAAAATAAATAAAATTTAAAAATAAAACTTCTTACTTTTTCATGAGCCTAACACAACTCTATTTACATATTACATCCCACCATATACTTTACAGTTACAATCATAGAGTACAGTCTAGCTTATATTCTACTATTCGCTTGTCAGACATTTCTACATAAGCACCATAATTGTAACTTGGAAGAACTACTTAATATTCTACTATGCTGATATATTTAAATTTATCAAATCCTTTTTCGACTGTTGAGGTTTTAGGCTGTTTCTACTGTTTCTGCCATTACAAAAATGCTGCCAAAAAATTTTTTTTCGCATATACCTTTCCTGGAACATGAATTACAAAGTCAACAATATGAAAATCATTACCTGGGAAAAAATTTAAAGCATACTGAGCCAGGACTGCCAATCCCAGCTCTGTCCTCAACCTCCACCAAGTAACCTAAATTCTAAGACCATTCTACAATTTCTAAAATAAGAATAATTACCACCTGCCCTGGTAGTAAATCTGTTGAAGGTCATCTGGTTGATGTGGTGAAAAGGTGAAGTTAGACAAATCTTAGATATTACGACTGGAGATATGCTATTTGGGGCTCTTAACTTGGGTGCCCACTGACTCATCTACCAATGAAAAACTCTGGGGGCTGCCCTCAATATACCAAACACTAAGGTGATGCTGAGATTATGAAAATGAAAAAGAAACAGGCCCGGGCCTAGATAGTCTCATGGAAGAGCAGTGGAGGGAGACAGCCCGGGACACTAAATGTTAAAGCAGCTTTGAACCAAGCGTCGTGGGACCAGAGCAGAGACTGGCCTGGGAACCTGGAGAGGAGGTGATATCTGAACTGGGTCTCAAGGGACAGAATTAGAAGTAAAAGTGGAGTCAGAATGGGGAAAAAGCTTATGAAGGGGAGACAGTCTGTACAAAAGGATGGCATGGTCTAGCAGTGACGGGAGGTTTGTGAGGCCAGAGATGAGAAGAGCAGGGTGGTACCCCCGAGGCTGGAGGAGAAGCTGGACCCAGGTGACGAAGGACCTTGTAGGCCAAGCTTGGATCCTGCAAACAACAGGGACCCAGCAGTGTAGTGACCAGGGAAATAACGAATAGTTTTGTTTAGGAAGACATCACCAGCATGCGCAGCAGGTGCACCGGAGGGGAGAAAGCCTGACTGGGGGATAATCCAGGTGCCAAATGATGACAGGACTGCAACAAAAGCAGAGGGACCTCAGATTCTCACTTCAACCCACTGTCATAGTGACGTCTTGTCTGCTAGGAACGCTCACTCCATAAACGTCAAAACAAATGAAAAAGAAGGGCTAAATGAAAAGGCAAATTAATTCCTCATGTCTGCCCCCTTCTTCCCCTGAGCAGACACACATGTGCAGCGGAGAGGCTGCAATGCACACCCTCCTCTCACTGAACTCAGCCCCTGTGAGAGAACTCCTGGCCAGCACAAATTTAGACAGAAGACTAATCACACAAACACTCTTGGCTTCAGCAGAAGAGTGAGCCATTTAATCCAGTTCGACTGAGCAGGAAAAATGCAAAAGTAAGATATGAATGGACACAAACAAAAAGGACTGGAATGAGCTCATACTACAAAAAGACTGAGATAACCCAACAATTTTTTCACGGGCACCCTAGTTTATTTCACAAGAGGGACACATTTTTTTTTTGTTATTCCAAAAAACAGAGGTCTTGAACCAAGTACAATCTATATGACATTATAAATATTCGCACTCTTTTTCCCCCTATCCATAGAAATAAGATCAAATAAAATGGACATATTTCATCTGACCATTTTCCCTAAATGTACGCTTTCAGAAAAGGAGGATAAAATATAAAACAATGCCCTTTTCAGGGTGCTTTAGTAAAGTTATACTCTGTGACCTGGGGTTGGGCTCTGTCCTGGGGCTTTACAGGTGTTCATTTAACGATCCAACGAGAGACAGTGAGCTCAGTGGAAGGAGCACAGGCTTGGAAAAAGACAGACAGCGGGAGGAAACTGGCTTTTGACCCTCATGGAAGTACTTAATTTTTCCTCCAGTTTGTATCCCTAAAATAAATCCATGGTTTTCTTTACTAGCATTATTTAAATTTGATTTTGTCACAGCTAACTGAATCTTTTAGCAGCTCACGAGACAAGGCCAAGTGCTGCCGCAGTCCCTCTGTGTGAGGTATCACGCGGTAAGCGGCAAGGGTAAGTGAGCCAAAGTGTTCTGATTACATAACTTTCTAGTTGGTACCTTAGGAAGCAGTTTTAAGTATGTGTGAGCAAAGGCCAGTGACAATCCCTGTATCTGAAAGACTCAGGACATATTCATTTCTGCCTAAACCTTCTTGCACTTTAGCTTTCTACCATATGCACTTTCCAGCTCTGTTCTGGAGAAGATTCAGTCATGAGCACTCCTTCCCCCACCCTCCTTCCCTGTTGAGAGAAGAGGCCTCTTGAACTCAGCACCCACCCCAGATTATGGGTTCTGGACCACAGGCAAAAGGTAGACAAAAACACGGGACAGAAAGAATATCAAAATAAAGATACTCCTTTCTGGAAAAGGACAGCCGGCAACCTTACAGCCACTTAAAACACAACTTGAATGCATTTTATGTGTGCAGTTTAAATGCGAAAATATTATAGTCAGGATTTTTTCTGAGGAATGCCATAATTATTTCTTAAGTCTAAATTTTGTAGGTTTTTGTTTTTGTTTCTAGGTGTAGTAAGCCTTGAAAAAAAGACTTTAAAGTTTCTTTTTCTGAATCACTGTAAAAATGAAAGAAGTTTAAATAATTGCCTTTTAAGAAATATTTTTTGATATTTAGACCTCTCAATACTGGGTTCCAACAAAAGATCAGTCAAAAAAATTGAGTTTTACCTTCAAACTCTGAAATGTATTCTACATTATCACGTCATAAGAGAAGGGACACTGTGCTGCGTTCACTGCCCTATCACTTCCTGGAACATTCAAGAAATGATATCTAATAACTAACTGTTGACTGATTGATGGGGGGAGCTATGCTCAACAGGGGCAGCCTTAGACAGTGACTTGACTAAACTCATAGATCCCAGTATAAATGAAAATGGAGAGAATCTACCATTGGGAACAGAGCTGAAGCTGAGACAGTCAAGGAGAACGCCGAGACACTCCAATGGGGGAAGAACTGTCTTTTCAACAAACGGTACTGGGATTACTGGAAATGCATACGAAAAGAATGAACTTGGATCCCGAGCTCACACTATACACTAAAATGAAGTAAAAATGGGTCACAGACCTCACTACAAGAGATGAACTATAAAACTCAGAAGAAAACACAGGAGTAAATCTTTACAACCTTGGACCTTGTTAGATTTGACACTAAAAGCATAAGTGACCAAATAAAAAATAGGTGAACTGGACTTCATCAAAATTAAAGATAAAAAGACAACCTAAAGAATGGGAGAAAAATACATACAAATCATGTACCTGATGAAAGTCTACTATCTAGAATATATAAAGAACACTTACATCTCAACAATAAAAAGACAAATAACCCAATTAAAAAATGGGCAAAGGATCTGAATAGACATTTCTCCAAAGAAGATATAAAAATTATCAAAAAGCACATGAAAAGACGTTCAACATCATTAGTGATTAAGGAAACACAAATAAAAACCACATGAGGTATCACTTCACACCCACTAGGATGGCTATAAAAAACAAAACAAAAAAACAGAAAATAACAAGCCTTGGCAAAGTTGCAGAGAACTGGAATCCTCATATATTGCTGGTGAGATTGTAAAATGATAACAAACACTTTAGAAAACGGTTTGACAATTCCTCAAAATGTGAGACATAGAATTACCGTATGACCCAGCAAAATTCCACCCTTACATAAACACCCAAGAGAACAGAAGACATACGCCCACACAAACTTGTCCATGAATGTTCACAGCGACATTATTCGTAATAGCCAAAAAAACTAAAACAAATCCAAAAAATGAAACCAATTGATAAATGTTTAAACAAAATGTGGTATATGCCTATACAATATATTACTTGGCAATAAAAAGGCAGGAAAGACTGATAACATGGATGAAACTTGAAAACACTATGCTAAGTGAAAGAAGCCAATCACAAAAGACCACACAATTCATTTACATGAAATGTCCAAATTAGACAAATCTATAGAGACAGAAAATAGAGTAACAGTTGCCAGGGACTAAGGCAAAGAAAATGTTCTAAAATTAGACTGTGAGAGAGCGGTGATTGCTGCACGCTCTGTGAGTATACTAACAACCAGCGGGGTATACTTTAAGTGGCTGAATTTTGTTGTATGTGAATCATATCTCGATAAAGCTGCTAAATATAGATAAAAATGCAAAAAAGGAAAAAAGAAACAAAACAGAGTTTCGTACCAGCTAAAGCAGATACAAGAAAAGCCAAGTCACCGCCGTGGTAGGGGGAGCTGGCCAAAACTCGCCTCAGCCCAAGTTCATGGGCCCCTCCAACGGCAGGCCCCGGGCTGGGCCGGGAGGATATGGAAAGCCAAGTCAGGCGGCCCCTGCTTTCATGGGTCTTAAATTCCACGAGTGAAGGAGAGAGTGGCTAAGTAAACACACTATGTGGGCGTGGGATTATTTCACCGGATACGAGTCCTAAGGGGGAAGGAAGTCAGTTGTACTGCGGGCCAACCGAGGTCTGGAACTGAATGGGAGAGACAGCAAGATCCTTGGAGAACTCAAGATGAGAAAGGAAGGATGAAGTGCGGCTTAACTGTGAGAAAAGCTGGGGGAGGGGCGTCTGGGGAAACGGCAGGCACAGAGGTCCAGGGGCAGGAGGGGAAGAGGCAGTGTGAGCAGCAGAGGGAGGGAGGCGGGGGAGGGACAGCGCCAGACCGCGCAAGGCCTTCCAGCCACACGAATGGTTCCGTTTAAGTCCTAAATCCTACTGGAATGCACGGAGAGCAGGTGACTGACGAGGTCCAACTTGCATTTTGGGGAAGAGGACTTGAAAGGGCTGAAGCAGACGCTGGCAGACCAGTTAAGGGGCTGCTACAGTAGCCCAGATGAGGATGGCCCGGATGTGGGGCAGGGCAGAGAGCACCACGGCAAGGACGGGATCTGCCAGGAAGAGTGGATGGCAGGCACGCTCTCATCACACCAAGGCCTCTGAGGGCCTTAATTCCACGTATCCTTAAAGTAAGAGCATTAACTAAGGTAATCTGAACACCCTCCTCGGTTTCAATGCTTTTATCACCACTAACACGGCACCAGGCACTCAAAGCTCTCAGTCACCAGAGAAACCTGGCCATTCCCAGCTGCCCTCCCTCTCCCCTCCTCGCTGAAGGACAGCCCCAAGATAAGGCTGAAAGTGCTCACAGGAAAAGCCCTCGCTGTCAGCACATGCAAATTAAACTTTCTCTAGGCCTTCCAAGCCCTTACAAAATGCAGGTCAGATCACAGCAGTCTCCAGCCTAAAACCTTTCAATACAGTCCCACTGGTTTTAGAACTTAAACCAAATCCAAATTTGCAAATAAAAAGAAATCTTCCTTAAAATCCTGAGGAAGGGCTATTCCATTTTATAAAAAAAGGAAATAGTATGTTAAATCCCTAAGAATGACCTATTGGGTGGCAAAGCACGCAGACATTACATTACAGGTAAATTAATTTTGCTTCTCTCTCCACTGG